>NW_028255555.1:0-86867 GCF_964263255.1 Lissotriton vulgaris
TTACCCTGGATAAATGGGTTAAATTCGCTTGCGGGAAGTGTGACAGGAAGAATACACTGTAAATACAACCAGAGAGGAAGGGTATACAGGGCAACTCTCCTATCCCTTAATCACAATTCTTACCAACAAAAGAGAGCCTATTTATGTGAATTCCTATGGAGACTCTATGTCTAAGTGATGAAACACACAGTGACTGAATTAAATGAAATGGGTGGCCAAAAAACTAAAAGGACAGGGAGAAAAGAAAAAACTATTTTCTAAAAGAACACTCACTCACCCTAGTGGTGACATGCTTCATCATAGGGTTCATCACAGGAGGGACCGAATATCCCCCTGTGTGCTTCAACGCCTGCAATTGCAGCGGAGCAGGTATGTCAGCAGTGAGGTGTGTGAAATCAGTGAATAGGTGGTGACAATAAAAGATCCCAATTGGACCCCTACAACTTTATTTAAAGGGTCAATAGTTCACATTAAGATAGTGAGATCACTGCAAGGTTGAAATTAAAACCCTGGAGATCTGGTGTTGGTGGTCGACATGTTTCTGCTGTGTTATATGCTATCTCAGCTCAGCTTTCTTCAGGACCAAAATGAATAATAGAAAAATACGTCCTCCCGGGGTCCACCCACGCTAAGGAGTGCCCACACCGTTAGGATGGTAGAGGAAAAAATAACAAATTTTTGACTTTCCTCAATTAACTCACGGTTTTACCTGCACTCGATAATCCTGCAATTTGTCTGTATACCATCTATAACATAAAAACAAACATTTTCAGCTGTATCTATGTCAGTTAAGTCACATGTCTAAATCAGTTATTTTGACCTGCATTATCAAATAGTTTTTGAACTACAGACTTATGACTCATATTAGGTCGTTTCTTGTAAAGTGAAAGTATTTCTTTGAACTGTACAACCATGTGTGTACTTTCACATTTAAACTTTTCACATTTAAAAACACCGGATTTTTAGCCCATAAAATATCCGAGTCCTGACAGCCCCCTCTCAGAAGCTACCTGGGCCACGGAAACAGAAAAGTAACAGAAGATCAAACAGTCAATCTCAAAGCACTCACTCTGTTAGAAGAGTTAGCGTGCCGCATGGACGCTCAGTCTGGCATTTTCTTTGCGTCCTGTGTTTATCTGTTCAAACAAGCCAACACGGAGCGGATTAGCTCTCAAATTCCAAATGCTAATCAGGTCAAAATCATGAAACATAGGGCTCTGCTATGTAGCGAGATAACCACTTACTTTAACGGGTACGACTCGCCGCTTGGAACCTATTTTCTCTCCCGCTGGCGTCCGAATGTTACTTTCAATGTTACTTTCAATGGCGCCGCGTTTGTTTTTAAATCGCCTTGTTCGTGCGTATGTACGGATGTACGGATCACATGACCGGAAAAGGATTTGTATCTCGGGACGTGTCTTTTAGAAACCTCCTTCATCATTTTGAAATGCAAACAATATTGCATAAAAAAGGAAGTTTTGGAGTCTCTAATTTTCACAGATCAGCTGATCTGTAAATAGTGTTAATTGTACATTCGTGGTTAAAAGTTAACCCGGATGTACTAGTTACTTCCGTGTTCACTGTCCACTTCCTACAGTGTGCACCTGGCGACTAGACCGCTAACTTTGCGGTTAGAATAATCACAATTGTATTGTGACAATGCTATTGATTCCTTTTTTTTTTTTTTTATTTATTTTTTTTTTTTTTTTGAAAACCTTTATTTACAAGTGCACGATACACAGCGTCTGCCTACAACCCCACCGGGCCGGCCGCTATGACAAAAACTTGTTGAGCACAAAAAGTTATATCAGGCAGAACGTTGCTGGCGCAATCTATCAAATCAACATTATCGGCAAGAGCGAAGTATCATACAAATCAGGATAAGAGAGGTTTAATTTTATGTTTTTGTTGAACTGAACACAAACAAACAAACACATGGTATCATGGTGGCAAGGGTTGCTGGAGGTGGGAGGAGGGGAATGGATGTAGGAGAAAAAGCGAGTGTAGGGGGGGGGTGGCGCGCATAAGAGAGCAGAGCAGTTGGTGAGTGGAGGAGAGGAACGGAAATCACGGAGAGGAGGGGAGAGGGACTTCGTAGTCAAGTGGAGGAGAACAGATGTCTCCACGATAAGTGTTCCAGGGAGTCCAAACTCTGGACCACTTCCCAGGGCGCCCCCGGGCCTCATAAACCGTCTTCTCTCGAAACATGGACCAGTCCATGTTTTCTTTCCAGGCACTGAGCACTGGCGGCCTAGGGGAGCCCCAGAGCTGTGCGATATCCCTCTTCGCGATCATATTGCCCAGGGTGACCCAAAGCGTCTGGGCAGCAGTGCAGTCAGACGGTTCCCACACATTCAACAGACAACGACGCGCCTCAGGAAGCAAGGGAACCCCCGTGACACGACTCATAACTTCATGCACCCTCGACCAGTACGCTACAATCACTGGACATTCCCACAGAACATGAAGAAAAGTACCATCCATCCCACACCCACGCCTGCAGCGTCTGTCAGCAATCAGACCCATTCGCACCAAACGCACTCCAGTAAGATACACGCGATGGAGGATTTTCAATTGGACAAAGCGAAGTCGTGCCGGAATAGCCACCTCCTTGGGGGAGGACACGGCGGACTGCCAGTCCTCGTCGTCCAATTCAAGTCCGTCAGCAGTCCAGGAAGCCCGGAGCTTCTCGAGCTGGTCAGCTCTGTTATGGATGAGCTTTTTATAAATTAAGGAGATAGTACTGTCTGGGACATGGCCATCTAAAACTCGATCCTCCAAAGGGGAGGACTGCGGAACATCAGTACCGGAGGGGAAGACAGAAGACAAGGCATGTCTGACCTGCATATAACGGAAGTACTCCTTATCGTCGAGCCGGAACTCCAGCTTTAGTGATTCAAAGGACTTAACCGCGCCACGTGTCCAAAGGTCCCCCACAGTACTAATCCCAATCATGTCCCATTTCTCAAACCCCTTCGTCTTCCACAGGTTGCCCAGTCGCTCCGAGTCGTATAGTGGCGTCATACGTGTCAGTCTGCCACCCCAGCCCGTGGCCACCGTAGCATCCCGCCATGCCCGCACTGCACATTTCGTTGGGCCCGTAAGGAGTCGAAAGGGGGCTTTAGAGTATAGCGCCCTATTAAAGTTGCCGCCGGGCAACAACAGCTTATCCAAAGCAAAGGCGGGGGCTGGCTCCGGAGAATATGTCGCATGGTTGATGGCGCTCAGGTGCGAGGCCCAGTAGTACCGTCTAATATCCGGTAGCGCAATACCCCCATCGTACCAGGAGAGTGTGAGCTTAGACAAGGCAATTCGGGCACGGCCATCCCAGATAAGTTGCCGCTGTAAACTTTCGACTTCATGGAAATAGCGGGCTGGAACGGGGTCGAAGAAATTTTGCAGGGCATAGAGGAAGCGGGGAAGCGACATCATCTTAAAGAGCGCCGCCCGGCCCAATGGGGATAAGGGCAGTTCGCGCCATCGCCGAACATCCTGCTTCAGCCTGCGGAGCGGAGCATACAAGTTCCGCTCATAGCGGACCGAAGAGATCATGGATACATGGACCCCCAGGTACTTAAAACCGTCAGTGGCTACCAGGATGGGAAATCTACGGGGGAGAGGCGGTAGAGTACCAGCTATGGCGTAGACACAGGACTTGGTCCAATTAATGACCAGCCCCGAGTTCTTACCGAAGGACGTAAGGACGTCGAAGAGGACATTGAGTGACTTCTGAGGGGAAGTAAGATAAAGGAGGATGTCGTCCGCATACAAGGAAACACGATCCTCGAGGTCAGGGGACCATCGGATCCCTTTGATCGAGGGTTCCCACCGGAGCCACGCGGCTAGAGGTTCGAGTGCCAAAGCGAACAAAAGCGGAGAAAGGGGACATCCTTGACGTGTGCCACGGCCCAAAGGAAATGGGTCTGAGCACCTCCCGTTCACAGCGACCTGAGCTAGCGGCTGTTCATAGAGAAGCTTGACCCAGGCGATGAAGGTAGGGCCAAAGCCAAATTTGGCGAGGACTGCCCATAGATAAGGCCATTCAATGGTGTCAAATGCCATCGTGGCGTCAAGGGAGGCGATCACTGCTGGCTCGGCGAGAGTAGAGGCTCTCGCGAGGACACTGTGGAGCCTACGTAAATTAAGAGCAGTGTTCCTGTGAGGGATGAACCCGGATTGATCCGGATGGATCAAGTCGCAGATAACAGCAAGCATCCGATTGGCCAGCACCTTAGCAAGGATTTTGGGTTCCGCATTAAGGAGGGAGATGGGGCGGTACGAGGCACAGCGGTCACGAGGTTTGCCATCCTTATAAATGACCACTATGGTAGCAAGGCGCTGCTCAAGGGGGAGGCATCCGGTCTCAACCGCCTCAAGAAACATGTGACGAAGATGAGCGGCCATCTTGTCAGGGCAAAGTTTATAGAGTTCAATGGGGAGTCCGTTAGGGCCCATTGCCTTACCCGAGCGAAGGGAACGGATTGCGAGGGCAATCTCGTCGACAGTAAAGGGGGCCTCCAAAGCGAGGCAGTCCTCATCAGACACGGTAGGCAGAGCAATGTCACGCAGGAGAAATCTGGAGTCGGCCTCATCTCGATCACTAACAGGCGTATAAACCATACGAAAGTGGTCAACAAAACACTTGACAACCTCACCCGGATCCGAGACAGTAACACCAGAATCACGAACAATGGAGGGAACAACACGACTCGCACGCTCAGTTCTATCCAGCCATGCAAGAAGCTTGCTAGCCTTGTCACCCACATCATACAGTCGACCAAGTTGATTAGACTGCATCAATTTAGCAGCATCCGTGACACAGGCAGGAACTGAAACAAGCAGACTATAAGGCCTGTGTCACGGATGCTGCCAAAAGTGTCAGCCATTTCACTGAGCCACATCTGGGACTGTGGTACTACTCTAGGGGGTAGTCGGTCGCAGTCGCC
The DNA here is from genome assembly GCF_964263255.1 of Lissotriton vulgaris. Classification (NCBI taxonomy): domain Eukaryota; kingdom Metazoa; phylum Chordata; class Amphibia; order Caudata; family Salamandridae; genus Lissotriton; species Lissotriton vulgaris. The sequence goes on from NW_028255555.1 coordinate 4,947, forward strand.
GGACATGACAGAATTGAAGTCCCCGCCCAGGACCAACAGGCCGTCAGGCAGCCCAAGAAGAGTCCTACCTAAATCAGCATAAGTGGTAGCCTGCAGTCCCGGGGGGATATAGACAACAACAAACACGACCTGCTTACCCTCCCACCTCCCCGAAACAGCAGCATACCGCCCACGCTCATCAAGGATAACATCATCAATAGCAAGAGCAAGGGAAGACTTTACCATAATACCCACACCCCGGGAACCCGAAGTGAAACCCGCATGTGCAACCAGTCGATAACCCCGGCGGTCTAATGCCTTGCAAGCGTTACCAATCAAGTGGGTCTCTTGAAGGAACACAACATCAGGGGCGTGGCGCCTCAAAAATTGCAGTACAATGCCCCGCTTAATTCTATCCCCCAGACCATTCACGTTCCAGGAAAGAATCCGCAGTTCACCCCCCCCCCATTATGGCAGAAGCATTCCACACCCACCCCCCAGCAGAACCCACTGTGAACAATCATTGCAAGAAATGAAATACCATGAAACAGAGACCAGAACAAATGAAACGAAACACAAACCAGTCCCCAAACACCAACCCCAGAACCCAAACCCGTTACAACACCCCCCTCCCTGCACCCCTGCTGACTGAAAAGCCACCCCCAACTGCAGTGTGCCTGTCGCCCCATACTTCTACACAAAGAACCCCCCGAGGAGGAAGGGAGAAATCACCCGTTACCGCACCGCCACGGGCAGGGTCATCAGAAAATAAGTCAATATGTACAGTACGTTGCATAGTCTCAATCGGAACCTCCAGGGCATCTGTTACTCCTGGGCCTCTGCACCACCCTCCGCGCCACCAGGGCCTCCGCTCCCACAGTCATCTGCCGGCAACGAGTCCAACCAGTCGGCAGCACGTTCAGGTTGATCAAAGAAATAGGCACGTTCCCGATATTCAATCCGGAGCCGGGCCGGAAACAGCATGGCGTATTTCAGTCCCCGGTCCCTTAGGCGACGCTTCACTCCGAGGAAACCAGATCTTTGCCGCTGCACTTGAGGAGTGAAGTCAGGATATATGGAGATAGAGTTATTGTCATACTTCAGGGGACCATGCTTACGGGCGGCCTGGAGGATAGCATCCCTGTCCCGGCAATGAAAAAGCTTGGCAATGATAGGCCTCGGCGGATTCCCCAGCTTCGCTTGACCTCCGGGGAAACGATAGGCGTGCTCAACGGCAAAGAACTTACTAAGCCCTGCCGGGGCCAGGTGGGCGACTATCAGTTCCTCGACCAGCAGATCGGTCGCTACCGAACCATCGCCTTCCGGAACTCCGACCAGGCGTATGTTGTTCCGCCTGGCCCTGTTATCATAGTCCTCCATCCGCTTGAGCAGCAAGTCGTGCGATGCACGCAGATTGCCAATTTCGGACTGCGCCTCAGCCATGTCGGTCACCAGGCTCGACGTTTTAAGATCCAGTGCCTTCACCCGCTCATTCGTTTTGGCCAGGTCGGCTCGGATCAGAGTCACATCCACCGCCACCGTGTCAATTTTGGTCACCACGGCCTCAAACTGTTGGCCCATGTCGGCCTTAAGTCCAGTGATGGCAGCCATTAGGTCTTGGAGCGATACTTCCGACGTGGACGATGTGTCCGTTTGAAGTCCTTCAGCACCCATGCATACGGTCCCGGGGGAGCCTCTCGGCTGGGTATAGCGTTCGATCATGTTCGTTTGGATCGATCCCCCCCGGGTCGCAGCTTTTCGGCGTCTTTCGGCCTCCACTTTCGTCGCCATCTCGCCTCCAGAGTTGGGCGGCTAGCCAAAGGAGGTGATGAACAGGTAGAAAAGTCTCGAAACTCCGATGCGCCAATGAAGCAGAGGTGTAGCGGCCTCCTTGCCAGTCCAGCGGAGGATCGTTGAGATCGAGAGGGCAGCAGACGAGGCAGAGTAGGAGGAGACAGGAACAAAGGGAAGGAAACCGAAAGTGAAAGCAATACACCTCCGGCGGGCCAGATGCCAGGCAGCCGTTGTTGTTCAATTACATGTCGGCCACAGTGGGCAGCCGAGTCCCCGGTCGCGCCAGCGGGCAGGCCAGAAAGTTCCAAGTTGCAGAAAAATGGTCCCCAAGGTCCGATTTCGACCGGAAAAGGATCAGTCGCATCAGCGATAATAGTGCTGCAAAAGCCCGTCAAAATGACCAGGATAGGTGAAGGATAGATAAAGGAGGACGGCGCGGGTCTCGGGAGCTCTCTGCTCACGCGACCATCTTGGATGCCCGCGTAGCTCCTCCTCGCTATTGATTCCTTTTAATGTACTAATACAGCGAGGGGAATGACAAACAGTATATGGTTAAAAATAGATTGAAATTCCTATTTAAACCAGAGTTTCCATCCACCCAGCTGGAAACACTGTCGTAATTGGGAATTCTGGTGGTGCGCAAATTCAGTAAATAAATGTGCAAAGATACTACAACAAGGGCTTTATCCTCGTATATTGCCCCAGGGAATATCATCATTGAGTCCCGTCCGGTGAGAAGATAGGCGGTAAACCCATCTTTGTTCTTGTTCAAATAATCTATGCTCATTACTATGTTGAAGATGTTCAATCACTGTCCAATGAATGTCATCTGGGGAATGTTTTTGATCTAGGAAATGTGACGTCATTTTCGTGTTACTCTTGCCACATCTTATACTGCTCCTGTGTTCACAAATTCGGAGTTTAACCATCCTTTTAGTCATCCCTACGTATTTTAAACCACAGGGACAGGTAATTAAGTAAACAACATTTGCAGTATTACAGTTAGTGTGGCTTCTCTGTTCTCAGACTTTATCTAGCAATATTCGTACGGATTGATTTAGAAGCAAAGCACGTGCAAATACAGATGAGTAATTCAAATCTGCTGGCGGTAAAAATACGATAGAAAGTTTGCAAAAATAAGGCATACAAAACTTTAATTTTAGTCAACATATATATACCTCCAAAACAGACCTCCAAGAAAGAGATGTGTGCCGCTCTTAATATTTTTCTTCTGGAGGACATCTTGGAAGAGCTCTTAACGGACTATATCATAACATTGGACTTCAATATCGACTTTTTAATACCTTTTGTGCAGGATGACTTTGTTCAGTCCCAAAATCAACTATGGGAAATCCCGGAACCAACAACGGAACCTAGAACAACTAATAAACAAAATAGAATGGGGAGAAATGTTGAAATGGACATGGAAGCACTGGGACTCAGAACACTGAACGGTAGATTCTCAACGGATAGTCCACCTGCTTGTTCATTCTACTCATAAACGGTAATTCACGCATTGATTACACACTGACATTATTGTGTACTTTCAAGAAAGTGACCTCCTACCGCTTGAATAAAGTCCCGGACAGTGACCATAGCCAACAAATCACTGAGATAAAGCTATCCTGTCCAAAATTATTATTATTATTATTATTAACTGAGCTTATAAAGCGCCTGGTTACACTAGTCAGTGTGTCCCCGCGCTAATAGTGGCCTAAAAGATCCCTAACACAGCCAGAAAAGAGCGCTTCAATATTTGGGGAACAGATGTGTCTTGAGTTCCTTGCGGAAAACTCTTTCAGACGGCTCCATCCGGAGTCTGAGAGGAAGAGTGTTCCAACTCTGTGCTGCCAGAAGGCGGAAGGATCTGCCGCCCATCCTGGCCCTGCAAATCTTCGGGATACACATTAGCCCAGTGCCCTCCGACCGGAGAGGCCTAGTTGGTTTATACAATGTGAGCAGATTCCTCAGGAAACTCGGGCACTTACCGTGAGCGATCCGATGGCCTATACACAGGATTTTAAACTGGACACGCTCTTTAATTGGGAGCCAGTGGAGCGTCCCCAATGCCTTTTTGGTGGAAGATCTTTTTGGCAGTGATAACACTAGGCGTGCAGCAGCATTTTGGATACCTTGCAAGCGTTGAAGACATCTCACGTTAGCTCCCAGATATAAGGCATTCCCGTAGTCCAGCCTGGAAGTCACCAGGGCATGGACCAGGGCCCTTCTAGCTGACACTGGGAGCAGGTCGAGTGTCTTTCTCAGACAACGGAGAATGCCAAAGCAAGTACCAGCTACACGTCTAGTGTGATACTCAAAAGATAGTTTTGAGTCCATCCAAATACCCAGATTCTTGACCTGTTCTTTAGGTTGAGGTAAGGGGCCCAGGGTCTGGGGCCACCATGCGGATGTCCAAACAGACGGAGACTTGCCTACAATAAGCACCTCCGTCTTGTCCCCATTTAATCTGAGACAATTGTTTGACATCCAATTAGCCAGGTCTTGCAGGCAGGATGTAAACTGACTGGCTGCCTGCTCAGCTGGCTGAGAAAGAGCTACAACCAGCTGAGTATCATCCGCGTAAGTCACCACAACAACCCCATGTTTCTCCGCAATAGATGCCACTGGGGCAAAATAGAGGTTGAATAAAGTGGGACTTAGGCTTGAGCCTTGGGGAACTCCTTGGCTCAGGGCGATAGCTCTGGACCTATAGGGCCCCTGCTCCACACAAAAGCTGCGGCCAAGGAGAAAGGACTTCAGCCAGTGCCACGCTTTGCCAGCAACTCCTCCCTCTCTCAGGCGCTGTAGCAGTGTGTGATGGGCCACAGTGTCAAACGCGGCACTGAGATCTAAAAGAATCAGTGCCGCAGTTTGACCCTCATCCGCATGCTTCCTAAGCATCTCCGTGGAATAGAGGAGAGCCGACTCCGTGGAGTGGAGAGCACGGAAGCCAGCCTGGGTGGGGTGATAGAGTTGCTGGGTTTCAATGTGAGCCGTAAGTTGTTGGTTCGCCAAATTTTCCGCTATTTTGGCGATGTAAGGGAGAAGTGAAATAGGCCGTAAGTTGCTCATTTGAGCGATGTTAATCTGTGGCTTCTTCTTAAGTGGAAGTACCACAGCCTGTTTCCATGTCGTTGGAACCGTGCCAGAGTCAAATGACAGTGTCAGGAGATGTCTGACATACGGCGCTAGTGTCTCCATATTGTTTCTCAGAATTTTGGCGGGTGCCGGATCTCTAGGAGAGCCTGATTTTATACTTCCAGCCACCTTTTTCAGTTCAACAATATCAGGAGTCAGAAAAGCACACAGCTTATCTGTGGCTGAAGGTCCCTCATCCAGCAGGGTTTGGTCGCTGGAACCGGCCCTGGCTGTGTTGGAGAAGGCAGCATATATATCCTGTACCTTTTTATTAAAGTAGTCAGCTATCTGATTGCAAGATTGCACCGAGGTAGCTGCTCTTTCTTCCAGACAGGCCAGAGAGGATAATTCCTTATATACTGTGAAGAGTTCTTTGGCGGAGCAATCGGCCTTAGTAATCCTTTCAGTATAATAATCTGCCCGTGTTTTCCTTATCAGAGCATGATACTTTTTAAGGTTCAGCTTATATTCCCTCTCCTGGTCTGGTGCGTAATCCTGTCTCCAGATTCTTTCGAACCGCTTACATACGGTCTTAGCCCTTTTTAAGTCCTCATTAAACCATGCTGCGGATTTAGTGCGCCGCATAGGTCCCCTATTAGACCATGGTGCTGTAGCGTCCAGAGCAGCATGGATGCGTCGATCAAGTGTTTCGCACGCCCCATCAATTGTTAGGCCCAGACCTTCCGGTGGTCCTCCCTGTTCCAAACCGGTCTTGAAGTCTGCGGGGGAAAACCTAGCCCACCGCCTCTGTAGCTTGCGAGTACCATCCCTTTTCCCTTGGAGAATTCCAGGGGATTGATTAATCTGAAATGGTACCAAAAAGTGATCCGTCCATACCATTGGTTTTGGGGGATCAACTATGAGGGAGTCCCAGTTACAGAAAATAGGGTCTAACATATGCCCTAGTCGGTGAGTGGGCAGTTCCGATTTAAGAACTAATTGCAGAGTTAGTAAGTCATTACGGACCTCTTGGGCCGAGATGCTCAAAGCATCGTTAAAATGAAGATTAAGGTCACCCAACAACAGAAATTTCTCATAGCGCAAAGCTGGGGATAATATGTTCTGTATCAGACTGGCAGCAAACTGACTGCTACCTCCAGGGGGCCTGTATACTAGGAGGCCTTTTATTATATAGTTTTTAGAGACAGATATAGAAAAGGTTCCAGCCTCGCTATCTGATATTGAAATGGCCTCCAGAGTACATTCAATCCCGTGCTTATGAATAATCGCAATCCCTCCGCCTCTCTCTCAAAAGTATCTGACAATGCAAGGCCAGACGTACACCATCAATTACAGGAAACTTATATGGAAACCTCATAATGCGGACGAGAATATGGCAAAAGCGAAAAGTCTAGTTAGAGAATGTTTTGATGAAACAATGATGAGAACAGTAAGGGATCAATAGGAAAAATTTACACAGAAGGTAGTGAGTTACATCTTGTTCACAAAGATGGACAATGGCCCAGAGTGAAACAAGTGAATCTAACATCTATCTCCCGTATACTGTAAGAAAAACTAGACGTACGTGAAATAGACTTAGGAAACAGTTAATTAAGTTTCCGTTCAAAGAGCAAATACAGGTATTATTAAAAAATGCTAATTACAAACTGAGGAAATTAATTTGTAACAAAAAAAATAACGCCGGACAAGAGCTGTGGACAAAAATCTTTCACGCAAGTACTTTAACAAATTCACTGGAGTTCTGGAGATTGATTAATGGTCTAGCTAGACCAAACAAACAAGCTGTAGGATCCGTTTTATCTGAAGAAGAATGGGTTACGTTTCTAATAAAACATCTAAACCCAGAAATCTCAGGATATATTCAAAGTACGTATCAGGAAATGAGGTCAAAGGACGACCTGGGAGGTGACTGTGAAATTTATATAACCAAATCTCAAGTGGCCAAGTTGATAAAGAAGCAGAAGGATGGGGCCCCCGGTCCCAATAGTATTCCATTTGCACTATATAAGGAAGCACCAGATTTTTGGTCTACCTACCTAGCTGATGTCTTTAACGAAATGGTTCGGAGTGGAATAATCCCGAAAACGTGGAAAGGATCGCTAATAGCACCTATCTTTAGGAAAGATAATTGACAAATGCCGGAAAACTATCGGCTAATTACCTTGCAAGATACAGATGCAAAATTGTTTGCTGGGATTCTATTGGTGATTTTAACTGATTGGGCAAAAGAGACCCAGGTATTGCCCCTGTACCAAACAGGCTTTATTAAAGGCCTCGGAACATCTACAAATATACTAACATTATCGGTATTAATTGATAAGGCAATTTTGGTAAAATAACCCTTATACCTGTGTTTCGTAGATTTTAAATCTGCCTTTGACTGTGTTGACAGAGAGCTTTTATGGGCTAAACTTAAAAAACAAGTAATTCCGGATACTTTGTTAAAAATGATCATGCTTCTGCACTCCGAAACATGGGTCAGGGTGCGGATTGGTGATGGAAGCATATTAACCAATGAAATCCCTACAACTAGTGGTCTTAAACAAGGGTGAGTTTTGCCCCCCTTACTTTTTAATTTATTTTTAGCTTATCTCTCTACTATGTTAACAAAATTAATGCACATCCTCCAAGTTTAGCATACAAACAGATATCCATCTTGTTGTACGCAGATGATGTTATACTCTTAAGTCATACCAAAATTGGAATGCAACGGTTAATTGATGGCATTTTTAAGTACTCATAAGCAAATGGTATGGTAATAAATGAAGCTAAGACTAAAGTAATGGTTATTACAAAAAACGTGCAACTCAGATTTAAAAATAATTGGAGAACCTGGATGACGAAGACTTGAAACAAGTCTATAAATACCTGGGTGTTATTTTTAACGATAATGGTAATTTGCTGCCACAAAAACTAGATATTACAAGGAAAGCAAACACTCTTGTTGCGGCATTTAGAATTATTCAGAAATCCATAGGAGACCTGTCTTATTACCCTTTTTTTAAACAATCGCTGCAAAGCAACTCCCTACTTTAACGTATGGTAGTGAGGCAATAAATGGGAAGGATGCTGAGATCATTAACACTGCTGTCGCTAAAACTTACAGAATCTTATTCTCCCTACCAAAGAATGCCTCACAAGCTCAGGTGAGGTTGGAATTCGGGCTAAATAATCAACTATATGCAAGGAAAGGGCAAATACTGAAAGTATGGAACAGAATAAAAAACGATCAGGACAATCAAATGTCTCGTTTACTGTGGCAAAAAGTACAAAATAACAGAAATGTACATGTCTGCTCCTACCTAAACACGGCAATAGAAGAATTTGGTATAACATCGATTTGGAATACCACTATCGCACAGGATAGCTTAAAAAAAACAATAAACAAACTACCACTCACCTCTCCTTGATAAAGGATAAAGATACGTTTGTAAAAAGAAACCATGCATAGTCAATCGTAAATGGGTATAAGGGAAAAAAGGTGCAAAAATATCTGGAAACATCATGGTCCAAGAAAAATAAACAGATCTTTATCAATGCTAGATTTGGCTGTTTGCCAGGACTACATCACATACTACCATGGAAGAGATCAGAAGAAGACAACCTATGTAGGCTTTGCAAATCAGGACAATAAAACATTACACATTCATTGTGTATTTGCCCAGATTTGGAAAGTGAAAGAAAAACTACACTTAAGAGACTGCTTAATGAACGTGGTGTAAGGACATGTAGGCAAGCCCTGATTGCATGTTTAAACTCTGAAGATTTATTAATGAATTCAGCATTTGTGAAATTCCTACGTGCTGTAGGAAAAAAGTTGGACGCTTTTACTTGATTTATTAAGGGTTTGAGCTAACATGCATAATATATAATCAAGTCTTTGCACATAATCATAAATGATTGATCGCTTTATAACTTAATCTGTATGATCTATAATCAAGTTTTTAGATACAAGTTGGAATGATGCATTGTTTTATCATTTTAAACTTTGTTGATATTTTAGCTATTTTTGTAAGATTTCAATTAATCAAACAAATAAATAAACTTGAAACTTGAACTTAAAACTAGCTAAGCAGAAGCCTCCAAAGAGCAGTCAGACGAGGTGCGGCAGCTTCCATGGGTTATCTGGGAGAGACAAATAGACGGTAAGGAGCTTGAGCCAACTGATGAGCCAGAGAAAGGTGCACTCACAGTGTACAACGACACTTTAGGTGCAACTAGACAGGTACAAGAAGTTGGCCTGGTGGAGCACTGATGTCCACCACCAAGCCGTAATATCTATTGGAGGCTGCCCAAAGATTTGAAGAACTCCCCTGTGGCCTGACTCTGTGGTCCTTGGAGTTGAGATCCTGAGGTGGCAACAGGGGTGGAGGTGGGTGCTCACTGAGACATTCCTACCTGAAGGTGTTCCACCCCACGTTGCAGCTGGGGCTTTGGTAAAGCTGTAGGGACAGGCGTCAGCTCTAACAAACAAAATGGATAAGTATGCCATATCGAAGTCCTCGACGGCAGTGAAAGAGCATCCGGAGGACCAGGTGGGGCCTGTTGAGCATGCACTCAGTGCCATTATGGCCACCATTACTGACTTAAAGGGCATGAGTGAACCAAAACAAAACGCCGTTACCACAGATTTTAAGTTTCTCAGGGTGGACTTTCACAAAATCTTAGACAAAGTCACCGCACCCGAAACCAATATCACACAACTCCAACAATCATTCACATCAATGGAAGAACAAGTGCAAAATCTTATAAAGCAACATACTGCCATGGCAGCGAAACTGGAGGATCAGGAGGGGCAAGCATGAAAAAACAACATACGAGTAGTCGGGGTCCCAGTGAGTGCAGAGGGACCCAGTGTGTGAAATCTGAAAGGTAACGTCCCTAGGCAATACTAGGGCAAGTTAATTGTATATACCTATGCAAAACACATTGATACTAGCATAGACTCAGTGTACAACAAATCTAAATTAAAAGCTTCATTTTATTGATGCAATTTCATGTTAAAAGGTAATTATATCAAACATATATATCACTACACAAAGGACAATACTACATACTGTACTCAATAGAACAACACGTAAATGTGCAATAAACAAGCATGTATAAAATACAAATTAGTGTATAATTTCTAAAAAGATTTTCATAACCCAATACACAAACAAGCACATGTAAAAAATGTCACAAATGACATAGTGGCTGAATTATAAGCATGTATAAAATACAAATTAGTGTATAATTTCTAAAAAGATTTTCATAACCCAATACACAAACAAGCACATGTAAAAAATGTCACAAATGACATAGTGGCTGAATTATAAAGTTTCTTATTTTCTCAAGAGGGACCCAGTGTTGACATCTTCTTGGAAGACTAAATCCTCAACCATTTGCACCCTAAACGTTTGTCAAACTTTTTTACAATTGAGCGAGTGCAAAGAAGGCCATTCCCAAAACCAAAAACAGGAGTGCCTCCTCGTACAATCATACCATGGATCCTAAACTACTAGGACAGGGACACTATACTGCAACATCACACTCCAATGGGGACCTTCAGTATGAAAATTTGGCTTCTTCCCTGATTTCACGCTGCAAGTACAACACCAGTGCCGAAGTTTCGAGGCAGTAAAGAGAGTACTGTGCATGAGAGAACTTAAGTATATGATGTTATTTCCAGCACATCTCAGGGTGGTGGCTGAAAAAATGTTGCACTTCAATTCGAGCCTGGGAGTGGCTTGATGGTTGGCGGGTGGTAGAACACCGATCCCCATGAGACACTTAAAAAGGTCAAGCTCTTGGTCGAGCTGGAGGAGACAGCTCAAACAATGACGACCGGCAGGAAGTGGGTAGACCCCAGGACACAGAGTGAACAAAGGGCATTGATGACCAAGATGGACAGACGATACCCAGGAGTACTGAATCTAATGCAGGCTGAAATGATGGACACAAACTATGTCCTTTATTGATTGTGGTCTTGCATTGGAGATAGCTGGTCCATGGGCGGGAAGGGGGCACAAAATGTGCATTACTCGAGCAGGAGAGTCAAACGTTCTGTCACCTAAAGTGATGACACAAGTTGTGTTCAAGGGCCAGGGGGTCGGGGTCAAGGCTGGCTCACCCAGAAACGATTTAAGCATTGAGGCGACAGGCACTCTGCAAGTTGGGGTGGTGGGTGGTTTTAGACCCACTGAGCAGGGTAGCATGGAGGGGGGATTACGAAGATGGGACTATTACAGTCAAGTGGTTTTATTTTACCTTATAAATTTTGTTCGGCTGACACACAAACACACAGAGGCAGGCACCTACATCAGACTATGTATGGGGGAACCCTCTTATTGTTCGCCCATAAACATACAGGTCACAAAATACCACCATGCTGGCTACTACATAAAAATTCCTCGATATTGAGGGACTACACAAAACTAATTTACTAGATCCCTGTAAGACTGCGGCACTAAAGGTCATGACGTGGAACATCTATGGCCTTGGCAACAGAATTACACACACAATAGTCGTACAATACCTAAAAAGATATGCTCTAGACAAAATTCTCCTACAGGAACCCCACTTGAAGGGCAACCATTACAAAGCATTAGACCACTATGAATATGTGCACCGAACTGGTTACATGAGTAGCTCTAGGGAAGTGGGTATACTGGTCAGATCAATCCCTTTTATACCTGGAAAGAAATGGCACAACCCTCAGGGCAGATATGTTGCATTGACAGGTACATAGGAGGAATTGACAGTAAACCTATGCTTGGCTTACATTCTGCCAAAGCTCCATGGAGACACACTGCTGGCACAGAGTACCTTACTTACTCGACATGCCATAAAGGCTCCAGATTAAATCTCAGACGTCTGTACGGGGCACTGCATATGGTCCAGTAGAGACAAGGGGATGAGGTCTTGCTTCACTCGCTAGACGTGTGTATGGCGTTTGATAGCATTGAATGGCAATACATGTTCTCTCTATCGGCGAATATGGGTTTCGGCCCTTGCCTTTGGAGATGGGTCAGACTTTTATATTGCGACCTGCTGACACGGGTGTGTGTCAATGGTACAGTGTCTCGATCATTAGTACTGTGTAGGGGCATGAGGCAGAGATGCCCGTTGTCCCCATTGATCATCACACTGGCAATCGAACCCTTGGCAGCCTGGATTAGACAAGGACCTCCTGATATCAGGCAAGGGGGGCAGTAGACTCGGAAGAACGTGTCTCACTCGATGATGATGTTATATTCCTACTTTGTCACCTGACTATATTGCACAGTGGCTAGGCCGCTCCACTTGTTTTGGTTGTTTGGTAGCTACTCTGTGTACCAAATCAACTGGAATAAGTGCCTCCTGCTTCCTCTTTCAGGTGATGCCCCTCCCAGACTAGCTAGAGACACACCCTTGATGATGAAGAATACATTTGAATACCTCTGCATCATTATCTCTAAAACACCTAATGAGTTCTTGGATGACAACCTTCTCCCGCAGATTCAGAGACTCTGAGGTGATGTGGCACACTGGAGAAAATGTCCTGCTTCTCTGATGGGCAGAGCTGTTTTGTTTAAAATGATGGCCTGGCCTCGCCTCCCATACGTTCTACAGAACACGCCGTGTAAATCCCTCCGGACTTTTGTAGGATAATAGACAGGAGCTGCGCAGGCTCCTATGGGATGGAGGAAATTTCACAATCCTGCTGTGCAAAGTGCAGAGATGAGTCTATGAAGGGGGATTAGAGGTCCCAGATATTAAAAAATACTATTGGGCAGCACAGCTAATTATGGTGAATGCTTGGGTATATGCGGACAGGGAGGAACTGACCTATCAAGTGGACCGTCAAGCTATGGGCCGCCGCATACAGAGAAAGTGGTCTGAATATGGCATGAGGCTAACCCGTTCTTGCAATGTGAGGGCAGACTGATGAAGAAAACTCCTCTCTGAGACAGAAGCCTAGTGGGGGAGGTGTGGAACCTAAGGTGTTTCCACAATTGGGACTCTTAGGAATGGACACTCTGGGATATATTTGGAGGAATCAGGCAACGATTACCTTTGATGACTTAAGGGTAGAATCCTTTTTATTTACAACAAGGGGTGGTGAGGGACAGAGTCTCTGAATTAAACAGAATACTCTCACCCAGTCAAGAGATCAGGGCTAGATCCAACACCGTTTTTTAGCTCACTGCACCATCCCAGTTTCAGAACCTGGCTGTATGCAAATTAGTCTGTTCCTGTCCCAGTGCATGATGGGAACAGGGCAAACCAAACTACACAAGCCAATTCTTACACTGGGAAGGAAACAAGCTACCGGGGACCGGTTTCTGGCATTTCAGCCTCTTCGGCCCGGCTTGCTTGAATCCTGATGGTGCAATGAGCAAGGGACTCACATCTGAGCATACCCTTCCACGCTTAGGGTGGACAAAAATATTTACAACAAGGGGTGGTGAGGGACAGAGTCTCTGAATTAAACAGAATACTCTCACCCAGTCAAGAGATCAGGGCTAGATCCAACACCGTTTTTTAGCTCACTGCACCATCCCAGTTTCAGAACCTGGCTGTATGCAAATTAGTCTGTTCCTGTCCCAGTGCATGATGGGAACAGGGCAAACCAAACTACACAAGCCAATTCTTACACTGGGAAGGAAACAAGCTACCGGGGACCGGTTTCTGGCATTTCAGCCTCTTCGGCCCGGCTTGCTTGAATCCTGATGGTGCAATGAGCAAGGGACTCACATCTGAGCATACCCTTCCACGCTTAGGGTGGACAAAAATATTTACAACAAGGGGTGGTGAGGGACAGAGTCTCTGAATTAAACAGAATACTCTCACCCAGTCAAGAGATCAGGGCTAGATCCAACACCGTTTTTTAGCTCACTGCACCATCCCAGTTTCAGAACCTGGCTGTATGCAAATTAGCCTGTTCCTGTCCCAGTGCATGATGGGAACAGGGCAAACCAAACTACAAAAGCCAATTCTTACACTGGGAAGGAAACAAGCTACCGGGGACCGGTTTCTGGCATTTCAGCCTCTTCGGCCCGGCTTGCTTGAATCCTGATGGTGCAATGAGCAAGGGACTCACATCTGAGCATACCCTTCCACGCTTAGGGTGGACAAAAATATTTACAACAAGGGGTGGTGAGGGACAGAGTCTCTGAATTAAACAGAATACTCTCACCCAGTCAAGAGATCAGGGCTAGATCCAACACCGTTTTTTAGCTCACTGCACCATTCCAGTTTCAGAACCTGGCTGTATGCAAATTAGTCTGTTCCTGTCCCAGTGCATGATGGGAACAGGGCAAACCAAACTACAAAAGCCAATTCTTACACTGGGAAGGAAACAAGCTACCGGGGACCGGTTTCTGGCATTTCAGCCTCTTCGGCCCGGCTTGCTTGAATCCTGATGGTGCAATGAGCAAGGGACTCACATCTGAGCATACCCTTCCACGCTTAGGGTGGACAAAAATATTTACAACAAGGGGTGGTGAGGGACAGAGTCTCTGAATTAAACAGAAAACTCTCACCCAGTCAAGAGATCAGGGCTAGATCCAACACCGTTTTTTAGCTCACTGCACCATCCCAGTTTCAGAACCTGGCTGTATGCAAATTAGTCTGTTCCTGTCCCAGTGCATGATGGGAACAGGGCAAACCAAACTACAAAAGCCAATTCTTACACTGGGAAGGAAACAAGCTACCGGGGACCGGTTTCTGGCATTTCAGCCTCTTCGGCCCGGCTTGCTTGAATCCTGATGGTGCAATGAGCAAGGGACTCACATCTGAGCATACCCTTCCACGCTTAGGGTGGACAAAAATATTTACAACAAGGGGTGGTGAGGGACAGAGTCTCTGAATTAAACAGAATACTCTCACCCAGTCAAGAGATCAGGGCTAGATCCAACACCGTTTTTTAGCTCACTGCACCATCCCAGTTTCAGAACCTGGCTGTATGCAAATTAGTCTGTTCCTGTCCCAGTGCATGATGGGAACAGGGCAAACCAAACTACAAAAGCCAATTCTTACACTGGGAAGGAAACAAGCTACCGGGGACCGGTTTCTGGCATTTCAGCCTCTTCGGCCCGGCTTGCTTGAATCCTGATGGTGCAATGAGCAAGGCACTCACATCTGAGCATACCCTTCCACGCTTAGGGTGGACAAAAATATTTACAACAAGGGGTGGTGAGGGACAGAGTCTCTGAATTAAACAGAATACTCTCACCCAGTCAAGAGATCAGGGCTAGATCCAACACCGTTTTTTAGCTCACTGCACCATCCCAGTTTCAGAACCTGGCTGTATGCAAATTAGTCTGTTCCTGTCCCCGTGCATGATGGGAACAGGGCAAACCAAACTACAAAAGCCAATTCTTACACTGGGAAGGAAACAAGCTACCGGGGACCGGTTTCTGGCATTTCAGCCTCTTCGGCCCGGCTTGCTTGAATCCTGATGGTGCAATGAGCAAGGGACTCACATCTGAGCATACCCTTCCACGCTTAGGGTGGACAAAAATATTTACAACAAGGGGTGGTGAGGGACAGAGTCTCTGAATTAAACAGAATACTCTCACCCAGTCAAGAGATCAGGGCTAGATCCAACACCGTTTTTTAGCTCACTGCACCATCCCAGTTTCAGAACCTGGCTGTATGCAAATTAGTCTGTTCCTGTCCCAGTGCATGATGGGAACAGGGCAAACCAAACTACAAAAGCCAATTCTTACACTGGGAAGGAAACAAGCTACTGAGATAAATAACGGTGATGGATCAAGCCCTGATCTTTGGACTGGGTAAGAGTGGTCTGCTCAATTCAGACACTCTGTTCATCACCACCCCCTTTTGTAAATCGATTTTGGCCACTATAGGTGTGGCAGGGTATACTCAGACATGAGTCCCTTTCTCACTGCTCCATCAGGATTCAAGCAAGCCGGGCCGAAGAGGCTGAAATGCCAGAAACCGGTCCCCGGTAGCTTGGCTCCTTTCTGGTAAAGAATTGGCTTGGTAGTTTAGTCTGCCCTGTTCCCATGATGCACTGGGCCAGGGACAGACTGATTTGCATATAGCCAGGTTCTGAGCTGGGATGGGGCAGTGAGATAAATAACGGTGATGGATCAAGCCCTGATCTTTGGACTGGGTAAGAGTGGTCTGCTCAATTCAGACACTCTGTTCATCACCACCCCCTTTTGTAAATCGATTTTGGCCACTATAGGTGTGGCAGGGTATACTCAGACATGAGTCCCTTTCTCACTGCTCCATCAGGATTCAAGCAAGCCGGGCCGAAGAGGCTGAAATGCCAGAAACTGGTCCCCGGTAGCTTGGCTCCTTTCTGGTAAAGAATTGGCTTGGTAGTTTAGTCTGCCCTGTTCCCATGATGCACTGGGCCAGGGACAGACTGATTTGCATATAGCCAGGTTCTGAGCTGGGATGGGGCAGTGAGATAAATAACGGTGATGGATCAAGCCCTGATCTTTGGACTGGGTAAGAGTGGTCTGCTCAATTCAGACACTCTGTTCATCACCACCCCCTTTTGTAAATCGATTAAGGGTAGAATCCAGCATGTCAGAAACAGAGATTCCGTTGCTTGTGTTAGGGTCTGGGGTTAGTCCCTTTTTAGTGACCATGCCTTGACATCACATGACAGTGGCAAGGAGGATAAAGGTTGGTCCTACCTTTAGTTCGATGCTTGATATTGCCAGTGTTCGGATTCCTGTATCCTGGTTGTTGGCTGCTGTTTGTTGCTGTCTAGAGACGGTCCTGCTATTCGATACCTTTTCCCTTTTTCCTTTCTCACGGGCTCGTGAGAAGTGCTCATCTATTCCCTGCTGGTTTGACTGTTCCCGTTGTCCCACCCTTTTCCCTTTTAGTTAGAGAGTCGTTGGGTCCCGGGGTTTCCCTTTCCTTTCTATTCCCGTTTTTCTTGTCCCTGCGTTCTTTGCCTTACTTCTGGGTGTTCGGGGGCTCCCGTTCATTCACTGTGTTATCGGGAGCTATTACTCTCGTAAAAAGTAAGGAGGCAACGCTGAGTTTAAACGAAGCCTTGTTTTGTTTTAGCGCGTCTTTGCCTAGACGCCGCTCTGCTTCGTTTTGGGCGGAAGTGACGTTTTGGGTCACTCCGCGAAGGCTCCGCAGTAGAACGCTGGGTTGTTGGATCTTTTCCGAGAGGTTTTTCTCTGTCCCTGTCCCCTCGGTCAAACCTACGAAAACGAAGGGGTTTTTTCAGGCAGTGGCATTTTCCATAGTAAGTCCTTTTTCCCCTTGCTGTAAGGACATTTGATAAAAGACTCCCTCCACTTCCCTGCTATTGAGACTCTGCTACAGTTACCAGAGTGCCACGTTTTGTGTTTTACTCCATACCTTTACGAAGCTGAACCTGCGCTTCCCACTGGTAAGAGGGGTCATGTATGTTTGGCAAGGCATGGTCATTGGGGTTGGGATTTAACAGTATGAACCGAGATTTATGAGGGGGTTGTTTTTTCCCATGGTACATAGGTGCAGAAGCGTAAAGAAAGGAGGGAGCGGTGTCCTATCGTTACTAAGGGTGGAAGACTTGGTGTCTCCTCAACATTACCACCCTCTTTTCAGGTTCATTGGTGCGCTCATAGTGGTTGTCCTGTGAGCGCCCGGTGGCAGGTAAAGGGGACTGGTGCATGCTACGTTCCTGCAGTGCTTGGGCTGGTCGGAATCCAACAGAATATCAAGCCCACGACAAAATAGCACTGCCCGGACTAGCATGGATGAGGAAGGGAATCCGATAGGTGGGGGTACAGGTGGTCCCACAATGCAGGATATAATGGGAGCCGTACATACCTTACAGGCACAGGTGCAGGAGTTGCAACAAGAGAATGTAGGATTGAAACAGGAGTTGGTGGCTGTAAGAGCCAGAGAGCAGTCACAGCACAGGGGGACGGGTCCTGTTATACAGCCTGCTACGTTCCAGTATACAGGCGGGGCGGGACCAAGTACTACTGGTGGCAGCAATCCCATAGCTGTGACGGTGACGACCCCTGTTGCAGTACCCTTAGCCCCCCCTGAAAGATTTACAGGAGAGAGCGATAAGTTCGGGACATTTATGAACCAGTGTCAGCTGCACTTCATGTGTAGAACAAATGCTTTTCCCGACGACTCTGCAAAGATTGCTTTTATACTGTCATACCTGGCTGGCAACGCGGCCCAATGGGCGATTCCATTGGTGGAAAGCAATGACCGCGTGTTGTACAATTATCAGGCATTTAAGGAATTGATGCGGGGTCTGTTCGCTAAACATGCATTTATGCAGGCTAGTGATGCGGAACTGTTAAAGCTACGGCAGGGCAGGCAGGACTTATTGTCTTATATAGCCAAATTCAATAGATTAGTAGCCGAGACACATTGGCCAACCGAGAAAAGGACGTCCCTGTTTTATCAGGGTCTTTGTGAAGAATTAAAGGACATAGTGTCTCAGGTGGTGGATCCGCCTGAGGATTGTGCAGCATTTATCGACCTAGTGGTTAAATTGAATCATCGAGTGACGGAACGGCGTGGAGAGCGTAGTCGGTTCCAGTCCTCACGAGGTAGCTATGTGAAACCAGAGGCGAAGTCAGGGGGGGAGAGTAAAACAGTACCCGAACCCATGGAAATAGGAGGGGTAAGGGGTCCCCTGACTGCGGAGGAAAAGAAGCGGAGGAGAGAGATGAATCTGTGTCTTTATTGCGGACAGGGGGGCCATTTTGCAAGAGATTGTCCAGTGAAACCATCAGGCGTGGGGTTTGGCAAAAAGGTGGCTTGTATACAGGTGGATCAGGGTTCGGGTGAGGAAAGGAAAGATCAGTATGTGGTCGTAGGGGCCTTGGATCAAGCCCCAAGACATTTTGTTATTAACGCTCAATTGTTGCTTTCAGCACAAAAACATGTCCCTGTGTCAGTGTTACTGGATTCTGGTGCCACTGGGAACTTTATAGATATCTCGATGGCCGAGGAATTGATGGTTCCTTGTCAGCTTAAAGAAAAACCTGAGCCGGTAAGGGCTATTGATGGGACAGAGTTGACTTCTGGGTGTATCACCCGACAGACTGCTCCCCTGTGTTTGTTGTGTGAGAATGGACATGTGGAAACAGTGATTTTTGATTTGATCGATGCTCCTTCTTTTGGGTTGGTCTTGGGGGTCCCATGGCTGCAAAAACATAACCAGAGGATCGACTGGGTACAGAGATTGGTAACATTGGACTCAGTGCATTGTTTGAGGAATTGCTATATTGTGGCAGCTGAGCAGAGCAGAGCTGAGCAGATTAATCCTCTGTCCTGTGCTATGGTTGAAACTGCTTATAAGGACGTGTTTGATAAGGGATGTGCCCAAGGTCTTCCACCGCATAGGTCGTATGTGTGAGAAGTTGGCCCGATATGCAACGTTCGCTATTCTAGCGACCGCTATGTATCGTTCCAACGACCCTTATGGTGTTTGGTTGTAAGTCAACCTATAGACCAGCTATCCTAGTAGCGTGGATACGAGCAGTCTAAGGCTAAAGACTCGAGAGGGCGCGTTAAGCCAGCTGTTTACCACACATGTACCCCTTGAACACCCAGTGAAAGGACACCACACAAGTGTTATGAAAATAAACAGTATATTTATTAAGAATCACAACAGCCCTGTACTCTTTATGAGGACAGGGTACTAAGCACAACCAAATCTCTTTAGCAAATACTTCAAGTGCACGTTTAAAGACAAGTGTCCGAGGACACGGAAAGGTTAAGGCAAGTCGGAAGCGAGGGACTCGGGACCCTAGAGTAAGGAGGCTATGCAGGCACCGAAATGCCGAGTTACCTAGTCACGAGGGCTGCGGCTGCAAGTCTTACAGGCGTCGGGGTCTTCGCTGACGAGCCAGGAGCCGGAAGAAAAGGAGTTGCTGGCCGGCGACCAGTGGTGTATAGTTCGTAGAGATTGATGAAACCTGAAAGCAGAGGGGACCAAGTTCGTACTACTAGCCAGTAGTCAGAGGGTACCAGGAAGGCACCGGTTGGCCGTCACCTCGACCAGGTGAGTGGGCGACGCTCGGCTCTGCAGTCTCCCGGACCAGGAGGCGTTGTCGGCGACCACGGTGGAGGTGCGAGCTGTCCCACGACGGATGTCGCTGTCGGCGTCTTGGGTGGACCAGGAGGGTCCGGGGTGCTTCTCGGAAAGATGGAAGCAAGGGCCAGTCTGGAGCAACCAGACCGGCAGTGTTGATTCTTGGTCGTCGTCACGGAAGGGCACAAGCCAGCGGCAAGTGACCAGACAACGTGCTGAGCAGCGAGCAGAAGGGCCCCACGCAGATCGTGGAGATGCTGGGAGACTGCACTTCGGTGCTGGAGCGGCTCAGGGTCGGGGCTTCTCGGACCCCAGAGCACTCACCAGAGAGTTACCTCGATGGTCGTGCTGGTTTTAAGAGCGTGCAGGTTCTGATGATGGCCGGTCCCTCGAGGTCTCGTCGCACCCACAGATCACAGCTGAGCTGATGACGTGGGTAGAGGTCAGAGGTGCCAGGGAAGCCGGTTCTCGTCGAGCTGGGCCGTCGGATTCCTTGAGGAAGGACTTACAGCAAACCGCAGAGTTCTTAGATGGTGCCCGCTGATGCAGGGTGACTACTCCTTAGCCACAAGGGAGAAATCTTAAGAAGAGTCTTGAAGTCCTTTCGTAGAAAGTATTCTTGATTCAAAGATGATCTAATTTGGAAGGGTCCCCGCTCCGGCCTTTATCCTAAAGAAAGGGGTGGGTACATGACTAGGTCCTGCCCTAAGGGTGGGACCAGGAAGGGGGGTAGTTACACCCCTCTCCCCTGCCGGACTTTCCCCAGGCCAGGGCTGTCGCCCCTGGAACTGGTTCTAACCGGCAGATGCGTAGTGAGCACCGGGGTGCCACTCCGCAGTCACCTTCTCGCAAAAGCCCTACCTACCCAGAATACACAAACCCTGTCTGGGACGGTGCGAACACCGCCCTTGACAGGAAACCCTTTGTCCAAGTGCTCCTCGCTGGAAGGACTCCCAGCAGCAGGAGGTCAGACTTGTGTCTGTGGTGGCAGCATCCATTTTGTGGAGCTGAGGCTTCAGTTAACTTTAACCGGGGTTCACAGTTACGTACATGTCGTGTCCCTCTAGAAGGGTGGGATGCTAACCTCATCGCCAGAATTGGTGAGAGGGGAGCACCCCGATTCGTATGACACCTTACTCGACATGCCTCGATAGCGCGACACCGGAGTTACCGATACGGTACGCGTTATCATGGAACAGCTATTGGGTCTTGATTCCGCAAGCTGCAACCGGGCTCGGCTCGGGCCTGAACCTAGCTCACACGAGCCCACGCACTCTGCCTTCAGGATTGTTAAGGCCTGCCATAGGAGTGACTGATAGGAACTCGGGTGTCCATTGTATGGTTAGATATAGAGCTACTATACCTAAAGCAAAGTGTGATTACACGACTTCGCCCCAGCTGTCATGCAGCCAGTTGTGTCAAATTTAGGAGGCCAGCCAGGGGTGGCATAATACATGCTGCAGCCCCTGGCGGCCCTGGGTACACCTATGCCCTGCGTTACGGGGTCTGATAAGGTGGCCCAGTACCAATTGGAAATGCACCTAGGGTACATGGAATCCATTTTAAAGAGAGAGCAGTGGGCCTGGGGTCCTGATTGGCAGGATCCCAGGTCGACTATGTCCAAAACCAGCTAAAACACAGGGCAAAAAGTTGGGGGCAACCATAGTCAGGATGTACCTTCCTACACAACCCCCCCCCAAACGAAAGGAGATAAGGCTATCCTTGTCCAGGTAAGCCTCTATTACCTAAGTGGCCATATAAGGAAGGACCAGCTCTGGCTTGGTTTCCCCCTGTGTCATGGTCCACTAGGCAACCCCTCACCCTAAGGGTATCTGAGGGTCTCCACCATAGGGAATCTCTGTCTCTGGTGTGTCTTGGGAAAGAAGAAGGCTGATGCTGGGATGGAGTACTGAAGTGAGGCTCCTCTACCTTTGGGCTCAACTTCCTCCAATCACCATCCATCATGCGTGCCTTCCTTTCTTTAGCTGAGATGCACTGAGCTCTCAGGGTCAGCCTCTGGCTACCTAAAGCTGGAGGCTGAGTCCCTCTGTTTGGCTTACTGGAGGGACAGGTCAGGTCTGGGGTTTTTAGGCCCCATGTTTGGCTGTGCCCAACAGTGTCCAGCTGTGGGAGTTCCCTAACTACTTTTAAGGGGGATCCCTCAGGAGTCTGTTCTATTTTCACTTGGCTAGGTTTACCAGCTTCAGTGATCCTAATCTGTTGATTAAGGGGTTCTTTTGGACAGGGGGCCCTTTTGGGTCCACCACTGGCCTCCCTGTCCTCTTCAGCCCTGGGCTGACTGAGGCAGGGTAGAGAGGTGCAGGTTACCTGCTCCAGACTGGGTCCCACCTGGGAAGGGTCCACTGCCATCAGGGGCTCTGGCAGGCTAGGCCTGACTACCTCTGGGGCAGTTCCTTCAACAGGGGTAGAGTCAGTTCCCTGAGGAGGCTGGCTCTCACCTAGTGTCTGGGAGGGGGAAGACTCTTCTTCCTCCTCAATGCTCTCTGTTTGAGTGGAGTGATCCATTGTTTCAGGCTTCACAACCTCACTATCTGTCTGAGTAGAGGCTGAGACCATTTCAACCTTGCCAACCTTTTCAGGAGGGCACTCAGTCTGTGTTTGGGCTGTGACTGCCACAACCCTCCTATCCTGCTCTGGAAAGTCTGTCTGAGCCTGGGCAGTGGCTACCACTGCCCTTCCAACCTTTTCAGGGAGGAATGGTGCTTGGACTGGGGCTGTAGCTATTACTGCCCCACTAACCTGTCTGGATAGGCCTATCATTCTGGAGTGAGTTTCTTGCTCCACCTCAGCCCATGCTGAGAGTTCCAGGTCGTTCCCCAGTAAGCAATCTACAGGTAGGTTATCTGTCACTGCCACTCTCATGGGCCCTGTGACATTACCCCAACTGAGCTTGACTACTGCCATGGGATGCCTTCTCTTCACTCCATGAATGTCTGTCACCTGATAAGTAAAACCAGGGGTCAGTTGAGCAGAGGGGACCAGATGGTCACTCACCATGGTGAGGCTGGCCCCTGTGTCTCTGAATGCCTCCACTTTCTGACCATTCACTAAAACT
The DNA here is from genome assembly GCF_964263255.1 of Lissotriton vulgaris. NCBI lineage: Eukaryota > Metazoa > Chordata > Amphibia > Caudata > Salamandridae > Lissotriton > Lissotriton vulgaris. The sequence continues at coordinate 27,905 of NW_028255555.1, forward strand.
TCTTGTCTATACTTTCCCAAAATGTGGGGTCCAGTAGTGAAGTTGGCAAACCCCATGCCAGTCTCACAGACAAGAGTGTGGTCAGGGAACCTGACTAGGCCATAGTCCTCCTGATTGCCCAAAGTAATGCCCACCACATTCTTGGGGGCACTCCCACCACCTGGGGGATTACCACTAGTGGTAACAGGAGGTCTGGGAGTGTTACTTGGGGGAATGTTTTCCTTATTGCTATTTTTAGGGCACTTGGCATCACTTTTGTAATGGCCCACCTGTTTACAGGTATGGCAATAAGGTTTCTTCGGTTCGGAAGGAGTGTTCTGGGATCCACCACCCTTGTTGGAGTTTTGGGGCCCTTGGGAAGTCTTCTCTGTGGATTTATCCCCACCCTTCTCTTGAGGCTTGGTTGATTCCTTTTTCTGGTCACCACCCTGGTTTTTAGGCCTAACCCTGGTTCTGACCCATTTGTCTGCCCTCTTACCCAATTCCTGTGGAGAGGTCAGATCAGAGTCTACCAGGTGCTGATGTAATAACTGGTTCTGACAATTATTTAAGATTTGCTCCCTCATAATTAGATTATACAATCCTTTAAAATCAGTAACCTTACTACCCAGTAGCCAGCCTTCAAAAGCCTTAGTGGCACAATCAACAAAGTCAGTCCAATCTTGAGACTGAGTTTTCTGGGTGTCTCTGAACAGCATCCTGTATTGTTCAGTGGTTAAACCAAACCCATCAACCAGTACATTCTTCAAGATTTTGTAATTGTTAGCATCCTCCACCCTTGTGGTGAGGAGCTTATCTCTACCTTTACCATCAAAGGAGAGCCACAAGATAGCTGCCCACTGACTTTGGGGAACACCCTGCACAGTGCAGGCTCTCTCCAAAGCAGTAATCCATTTGTGGATGTCATCCCCTTCTTTAAAGGGGGGCACTATCTTATTCAGGTGCTTTGTATCAAAACTCCTGTCCCTATTGCTAGGTATATTGCTGCCACCAGTGGGGACTGCCCCACTCAACTGTTGCTCTCTAGCAAAGGCAAGCCTCTCTTTGGCCAGGGCAAGTTCTTCCCTTTCAATCCTCAGTTTGGCTGCCCTTTCTTCAGCTGCATAGATTCTCCTCTGAGGGGAGGTCATCCTCCTCAGAGCAGAGTTCTGAGAGCCATTGGTTTGAAGGGATCTGCCAGAGTCTCTTGACAGAGATCGGGCTCGTCCATTCCCAATGTTAAGCTGACCTGATAGTGGCCCCAGGGGTCCCCCAGTACCGCTATCATGTTTGCTTAAGTTGGACCTGCTTAGTCTGACGACTTCTACCTGTCCCTTATCTGCCTCGTCCCCAGAGAGATCCTCATCCTCATCCTCCTCCACATCCTCGTTCTCGGTTGCGAGATGAATGAGGTCAGGATCGTCTCGGGTTCCCTCGAGGGGAGGCATGTCTCCTTCTGGATTAGAAGAGCTACGAAGTTTCTCAGCTCTCCTGGCATCATAAGTCTCCAAGAGACCAATCAGAAAGGACGTTGTGGGGTTAGACCCCTGCTGAATCTTCCGGGAGTGACACAATCGTCTTAACTCCTTGAAGCTCAGCACAGTATATCCTGAAGGGATGACCTGTGGAGGGTCAACTGACACAAGGGGAGACTCAGAGTTTCCTCCTTGGCCCGACATACTGTTTCTAGTGTGGTGTAAGTGATGCACCTACCTACACTATGTGTTTTCCTACTTTTCCCTTGCTAAGAGTTGTAGCCAAGGTGTGCTAAGCCTTGAGGAGCTACAACAGCTGGTTCAGTAGAACTCAGAGTATTCTAAGCTTTTAGTTATATGTACTAACAGTACTTGTGCGATCTTTCAACAAGATATTCTTAGGATACGTGTGGTAAAACAACAGCAAGCTCAAATCCCAACCGCTGCTCACCAATGTGAGAAGTTGGCCCGATATGCAACGTTCGCTATTCTAGCGACCGCTATGTATCGTTCCAACGACCCTTATGGTGTTTGGTTGTAAGTCAACCTATAGACCAGCTATCCTAGTAGCGTGGATACGAGCAGTCTAAGGCTAAAGACTCGAGAGGGCGCGTTAAGCCAGCTGTTTACCACACATGTACCCCTTGAACACCCAGTGAAAGGACACCACACAAGTGTTATGAAAATAAACAGTATATTTATTAAGAATCACAACAGCCCTGTACTCTTTATGAGGACAGGGTACTAAGCACAACCAAATCTCTTTAGCAAATACTTCAAGTGCACGTTTAAAGACAAGTGTCCGAGGACACGGAAAGGTTAAGGCAAGTCGGAAGCGAGGGACTCGGGACCCTAGAGTAAGGAGGCTATGCAGGCACCGAAATGCCGAGTTACCTAGCCACGAGGGCTGCGGCTGCAAGTCTTACAGGCGTCGGGGTCTTCGCTGACGAGCCAGGAGCCGGAAGAAAAGGAGTTGCTGGCCGGCGACCAGTGGTGTATAGTTCGTAGAGATTGATGAAACCTGAAAGCAGAGGGGACCAAGTTTGTACTACTAGCCAGTAGTCAGAGGGTACCAGGAAGGCACCGGTTGGCCGTCACCTCGACCAGGTGAGTGGGCGACGCTCGGCTCTGCAGTCTCCCGGACCAGGAGGCGTTGTCGGCGACCACGGTGGAGGTGCGAGCTGTCCCACGACGGATGTCGCTGTCGGCGTCTTGGGTGGACCAGGAGGGTCCGGGGTGCTTCTCGGAAAGATGGAAGCAAGGGCCAGTCTGGAGCAACCAGACCGGCAGTGTTGATTCTTGGTCGTCGTCACGGAAGGGCACAAGCCAGCGGCAAGTGACCAGACAACGTGCTGAGCAGCGAGCAGAAGGGCCCCACGCAGATCGTGGAGATGCTGGGAGACTGCACTTCGGTGCTGGAGCGGCTCAGGGTCGGGGCTTCTCGGACCCCAGAGCACTCACCAGAGAGTTACCTCGATGGTCGTGCTGGTTTTAAGAGCGTGCAGGTTCTGATGATGGCCGGTCCCTCGAGGTCTCGTCGCACCCACAGATCACAGCTGAGCTGATGACGTGGGTAGAGGTCAGAGGTGCCAGGGAAGCCGGTTCTCGTCGAGCTGGGCCGTCGGATTCCTTGAGGAAGGACTTACAGCAAACCGCAGAGTTCTTAGATGGTGCCCGCTGATGCAGGGTGACTACTCCTTAGCCACAAGGGAGAAATCTTAAGAAGAGTCTTGAAGTCCTTTCGTAGAAAGTATTCTTGATTCAAAGATGATCTAATTTGGAAGGGTCCCCGCTCCGGCCTTTATCCTAAAGAAAGGGGTGGGTACATGACTAGGTCCTGCCCTAAGGGTGGGACCAGGAAGGGGGGTAGTTACACCCCTCTCCCCTGCCGGACTTTCCCCAGGCCAGGGCTGTCGCCCCTGGAACTGGTTCTAACCGGCAGATGCGTAGTGAGCACCGGGGTGCCACTCCGCAGTCACCTTCTCGCAAAAGCCCTACCTACCCAGAATACACAAACCCTGTCTGGGACGGTGCGAACACCGCCCTTGACAGGAAACCCTTTGTCCAAGTGCTCCTCGCTGGAAGGACTCCCAGCAGCAGGAGGTCAGACTTGTGTCTGTGGTGGCAGCATCCATTTTGTGGAGCTGAGGCTTCAGTTAACTTTAACCGGGGTTCACAGTTACGTACATGTCGTGTCCCTCTAGAAGGGTGGGATGCTAACCTCATCGCCAGAATTGGTGAGAGGGGAGCACCCCGATTCGTATGACACCTTACTCGACATGCCTCGATAGCGCGACACCGGAGTTACCGATACGGTACGCGTTATCATGGAACAGCTATTGGGTCTTGATTCCGCAAGCTGCAACCGGGCTCGGCTCGGGCCTGAACCTAGCTCACACGAGCCCACGCACTCTGCCTTCAGGATTGTTAAGGCCTGCCATAGGAGTGACTGATAGGAACTCGGGTGTCCATTGTATGGTTAGATATAGAGCTACTATACCTAAAGCAAAGTGTGATTACACGACTTCGCCCCAGCTGTCATGCAGCCAGTTGTGTCAAATTTAGGAGGCCAGCCAGGGGTGGCATAATACATGCTGCAGCCCCTGGCGGCCCTGGGTACACCTATGCCCTGCGTTACGGGGTCTGATAAGGTGGCCCAGTACCAATTGGAAATGCACCTAGGGTACATGGAATCCATTTTAAAGAGAGAGCAGTGGGCCTGGGGTCCTGATTGGCAGGATCCCAGGTCGACTATGTCCAAAACCAGCTAAAACACAGGGCAAAAAGTTGGGGGCAACCATAGTCAGGATGTACCTTCCTACAGTATGACTGTAAGATCGATTTAGTACCAGGGGCTCCGTTGCCGTGCAGTCGGGTCTACGCACTGTCGGAGCCTGAGGAGGCACATCTGAAGACTTATATCGATGAGATGTTGCAGTTGGGTTATATTCGTCCTTCTTCCTCGCTTGTGTCATCGGCTATATTTTTAATTCCTAAGAAGGAGGGGACTTTGAGGGCATGTGTTGACTACAGAACCTTGAACACAGCCACGGTGAAAAACAGGTACCCTCTTCCGCTCATCTCCGTGTTGCTGGACCAGCTCCGCAAGGCTACGGTGTTTACCAAATTAGACTTGGGGGCGCTTACCATCTCATAAGGGTTCGGCCAGGAGATGAGTGGAAGACGGCTTTTAAAACAAAGTACGGACTGTTCGAATATACGGTTATGCCGTTTGGCTTGTGCAATGCGCCAGCAGCGTTTCAGTTTTTTATCAATGAAGTCCTTAGCAAGTTCCTTGATCAGACAGTCATAGTATATTTGGATGATATACTTATTTATTCGGAGAATGGGCTCGACCATACCAAGCATGTGTTACAGGTGTTGCAGACTTTACAGGATCATCATTTATATGCTAAACTGGAGAAGTGCCAGTTTAGTACTCCCGAAGTAGAGTTTTTGGGATTTGTTATCTCTGCGGCAGGTATACGGATGGAACCGAAGAAGATCCAAGCCATAGAGACCTGGCCAGTACCAACGAATGTGAAGCAAATACAGGTGCTTCTAGGTTTCGCTAATTTTTATCGGCGATTTATACTGCATTTCTCTGATATAGTGGCTCCGATGACCCGCCTCTTGAGAAAGGGCGTGCCTTTTGATTGGACAAGTGAGACTCTTCGTTTGTTGCTAAGACAGTTTATGTCTGCACCAGTATTGGTGCACCCTGACCCTGCCTTGCCGTACTTTGTAGAAACCGATGCCTCCTTGTGTGCCGTAGGCGGGGTGTTGTCGCAATGGGATGAAGCCACGGGCCATATGCACCCAATTGCGTTCTTTTCTAAGACCTTGTTGCCGGCAGAACGCAATTATACTGTGGCAGAACGTGAACTGCTGGCGGTCAAATTGGCATTTGAGGAATGGCGCCATTATCTATGGGGTGCCAGACACGTTATTACCATCTACACCGACCATAAAAACTTAGAGTTCTTTCGTTCTGCTAGGGCATTAACTCCTCGTCAAATGAGATGGGTTTTATTCTTTAATGAGTATGACTTCATCATAACGTACAGACCTGCAGCCCAACAGATGAAATCTGATGCTCTTTCCCGGATACATGTTGATCCAAAGGAAGAAGGTTCCTTGAGTGTGAGCAGGGCTATGATTGCGGAAGAAAGGATCGTAGGGGTTTTGGTTGTGGAAGACTTCCCTGCTCTAGTGAAAGAACAACTGAGACAATTGGATCTGACTCCTTGGTTGTCCATGTCCCAGGTAACAGAGAAGGATGGGCTTTTGTATCGTGAGGGCAGGTTGTTTGTTCCCCCTGTGCTGAGGGAAGAGGTATTGGAGTGGTGTCATTCCTCTGCCTTGGCAGCACATCCGGGAATAAGGAAGACCAAGGAATTGTGCATGAGGTGGTTCTGGTGGGAGTCCATGACTAAGGACATTCTAGGATATGTGAGTGCTTGTCCTGTTTGTGCGATCAGCAAGCCCTCGCACTGCAAACCCTTGGGACTCCTACAACCTTTGGAGGTACCGCCTGGTCCGTGGCATACTTTAAGTATGGATTTCGTAACAGATTTACCCTCTGTCTCTGGCTGCACCGCCATTTTGGTAGTGGTGGACTTGTTCACCAAGATGGCGCATTTCATTCCGCTTCCTAAAATCCCTACGGCAAAGGAGATGGCGGTGGTATTTATGTCTTCGGTCGTACGGTTACATGGGTTGCCTGCGGTGATAATATCGGACAGGGGGGCACAGTTCGTTTCGCATTTTTGGACTGAGCTGTGTCGGGTACTTAAGACTGAGATACGATTATCCTCGGCTTACCATCCTCAGTCTGATGGTCAGACTGAGCGCACTAATCAGACGATGGAGCAATACCTGAGGTGCCTGATAGCATCTCTATCCTGTGATTGGGTAACCGCTCTGCCCATTGCGGAGTTTGCTTATAACAACAGTTTGCATTCCGCATTGGGTATGACTCCTTTTTATTGCTCGCTTGGTTACCATCCTAGAGCGGTAGCTATCCAACCCACGGGTCGCGTGCCAGCCATCGATGACGTGTGTGGGCGGTTGAGAGACATATGGGGCTTGGCCAGGGACAGCTTATTGGAGGCTAAAGAGGCTATGAAAGCACAGGCGGATAAACATCGAGTCCCTGCTCCTGTATATAAGATTGGTGATTGGTGATTTGGTATGGTTGGCTTCACGCAATCTGAGATTGCAGGGATCTCGCAAACTGCAGCCCCGGTTTGTGGGTCCGTTTACCATACTACAGGTCATTAACCCCGTAGCGATGAAGCTCAGGTTACCACAGGAATACAGGGTGCACCCCGTTTTTCATGCATCGTTGCTTAAACCCTATATACCATCAGGCCAGGTGCTACCTCCTCCAGTGTTGATTGATGGGCAGGAGGAATTTGAAGTTCAGGCTATCCAAGATTCGAAGCGGGTCAGGGGTCGCCTTTTTTACTTGGTGGACTGGAAAGGGTATACAGAGGAAGACAGGACGTGGGAACCAGCTGGGGGTGTGCATGCACCGCGGTTGGTTCGGTTATTCCATAGACAACATCCCTCAAAGCCCCGTCCCGTGGGGAGGATCATTGGGGGGGGTACTGTTAGGGTCTGGGGTTAGTCCCTTTTTAGTGACCATGCCTTGACATCACATGACAGTGGCAAGGAGGATAAAGGTTGGTCCTACCTTTAGTTCGATGCTTGATATTGCCAGTGTTCGGATTCCTGTATCCTGGTTGTTGGCTGCTGTTTGTTGCTGTCTAGAGACGGTCCTGCTATTCGATACCTTTTCCCTTTTTCCTTTCTCACGGGCTCGTGAGAAGTGCTCGTCTATTTCCTGCTGGTTTGACTGTTCCCGTTGTCCCACCCTTTTCCCTTTTAGTTAGAGAGTCGTTGGGTCCCGGGGTTTCCCTTTCCTTTCTATTCCCGTTTTTCTTGTCCCTTCGTTCTTTGCCTTACTTCTGGGTGTTCGGGGGCTCCCGTTCATTCACTGTGTTATCGGGAGCTATTACTCTCGTAAAAAGTAAGGAGGCAACGCTGAGTTTAAACGAAGCCTTGTTTTGTTTTAGCGCGTCTTTGCCTAGACGCCGCTCTGCTTCGTTTTGGGCGGAAGTGACGTTTTGGGTCACTCCGCGAAGGCTCCGCAGTAGAACGCTGGGTTGTTGGATCTTTTCCGAGAGGTTTTTCTCTGTCCCTGTCCCCTCGGTCAAACCTACGAAAACGAAGGGGTTTTTTCAGGCAGTGGCATATTCCATAGTAAGTCCTTTTTCCCCTTGCTGTAAGGACATTTGATAAAAGACTCCCTCCACTTCCCTGCTATTGAGACTCTGCTACAGTTACCAGAGTGCCACGTTTTGTGTTTTACTCCATACCTTTACGAAGCTGAACCTGCGCTTCCCACTGGTAAGAGGGGTCATGTATGTTTGGCAAGGCATGGTCATTGGGGTTGGGATTTAACAGTATGAACCGAGATTTATGAGGGGGTTGTTTTTTCCCATTGTACATAGGTGCAGAAGCGTAAAGAAAGGAGGGAGCGGTGTCCTATCGTTACTAAGGGTGGAAGACTTGGTGTCTCCTCAACATTACCACCCTCTTTTCAGGTTCATTGGTGCGCTCATAGTGGTTGTCCTGTGAGCGCCCGGTGGGCAGGTAAAGGGGACTGGTGCATGCTACGTTCCTGCAGTGCTTGGGCTGGTCGGAATCCACCAGCTTGCAAACAGGTCATGCGTTACATAGACACATATCAGAGGGAGACCAGCTATTGGAATACACACCCCTGGAGGACAGGCTCCTGATGGACTCTATGGTGTCGAAGACCACCTCCCTAACCTATACAAAGATCATGAATAATTTACCTGACCTCCAAGGGACCCTGTAAGAGGCCTGGGAAACTGATATCGAATTGTTGGAGGACCACTGGGCTGAAGTACTTCTGAGTCCCAGAGAAGCAGCCATACAATCACGTTTTTGTCTTATACAATTATGAATTCTGCATAGGTCTTACTCTTCTAGAACGCCTATGCATCGACTGGGACGATGTGACAGTGACGAGTGTGCTAGGGGCTGCAGTGTAGGGGGATCAATCTTTCATATTCTGTGGGACTGTTTCGCCCTTCAGAAATATAGGAGAGGTAACAAGGGTTATATCTGAGGTAACGGGCCTAGAGGTTCCGTTTGAGGCGTGATGGCACATCCTTTATTGAACGGGAGACGTCGTGGCCTGGCCTAAATACCACAAGATTTGGCTCATGGTGACTGCGGTGGTAGCTAAAAGGAATACAGCCAAGGCCTGGGGAGCAAACCGCCCACCGAGAGTATCTGGTAGGGAAATAGACCTAGATTGGTGCAGTCAAGCCGAAAAAAAATTATACTAGAGCAGAAACTGTCCGAAAAAGTGGCAAAAGATCTGGGGCATGTGGTAGGCATATAGAGGGTATAGACCGTGTGTTCTGTAGACTCGGAAACAGTATGAATGAGACTTCATCATTCATATGTATCGTAGATTAATTCACAATGTATTGCTCATAATTTATAACCTGCACCGGTAAGCCGAGGAAAATAGGCTTGCAATGTATAATAGCACCCATAATCTGTGTCAAAAGATGAAGAAGTGGAAATGTTTAATTAAACTGAGCAAAGGTCGAATTAAAAGATTCACAAAAAAATACTGCCAGTATTACAAACCAATACGATAGAAGCAATACAGGGCAGAGACTAGGCTCTAATTTTCCAATTGCTGGCAGAAGCAAAAATTGTCCTATCTGTGACATGGTAACGAGCAGCGTCCACTAAAATATGCATGTGGTCCAATAAGGTATGGGACACCATGGCAATGGAAAGGCTAACGAGGCACCTGAAAACAAATACATATACCTTACTGAGGATATGGGTGCCAGCGCGACTACAGAGGACTCATATGTCCACTACCTCCAAGTGCTGTGCACCTGTTTCATTGAAAGTCTCAGATGCCTGGGGCCACTGAACAAACAACAGAAAGGGAAATTCCAGAAACGGGTCACCAGATGCACACCGACTCGCAAGTGCGAGGAAGGAGAACATCAGTAGCTGTGGGTGGAGACCTGAGTTGAATCAAGAGAAGGGAAGATGACGAGTCGCACTTTGGATGTGGATAAAAAAAAAGTGATGAAGATAAGAGCACTGACATCTCAGAAACAAAGCGACATGAATTCATGCACAATATTTAATAAAAAGACCTTTAAGAAACCTACACGTGATGTGCTACGATCATGTTATTTTAAAGCGCGCATACATGAACGTTTCTTGGAGTTAGTTAGCAGAATAATGACATGCTACGCAATTTCAACACACATATTAAAAATTCAACATTCCAGGTTCGAAGCATTTCTACAAAAGAAGCAAAGCTTGTACGGCTCGAAGAAGCACAGGCGAAGTTATATACAATTTGTTCACTGCAAGATAAAGATACCCCCCCCCCCCCATCCCCCCCCCCACCCCGCCCCGCCCTGGCTAACTTGTAATAATGGACTACTAGAAACTTCGCGTTTTCAAAACGTAAAGTGCAAGTGGGGCTATTTCTCATCAACTTAGTCGCAAGAAATACGAGGTACACCATTAGGGTACATATATGCACATTAACGACTTATTTGATCATTACTTTTACTGGCTCGAACCAGAGACCCTTCCGACCGATTCCTGACCTGATCTTTATTCAGTGACCTCATTTCAAGCACAATGCAGCAAGACAAATAAAGCACATTTTACATGATAAATAGTGAGTGAGAGCTTATCGTAGTAACAGTTCATTTCCAAAACAGTTTTCAGATCTGTGTAACACTTCATGTACCTTGAAGAGGTTCTTTCTAGTGCTGCCTGTCTTGCTGTGCCCTCTAACCATCCTTTCATGCTATGGTTTGGCAAAGATTTCCAGTGCCTTAAAATGAATGAACTCACTATCACCGCGCAACATAAAAAAACTGTTGAGGTGAAGAAAGGTGTTACATTCTACATATGTATTTATACTTATTATTTACATGTATAGTGTGTTTCTTTAAGTGCATGTGGCATGTTATGTTTCTGCATGGGTTCTATGTTCCAACAGAGCTTTGCTCATGTATCATTCCATACTACCTGTCAGTTCTTTGCTGCTGTTGCCATGTCTGGATTACGTGCTGTGCTGTTGAAATAAATCTTTTAAAACTTTAATTGGATTTGGATCTTTACAAATTTGGCGACGAGGACAAACTACTCCAGCCATTTACAGCACAGGAGCGGAGTTTGGACCAATTTTCATAATTGATTACTTCATAGAAGAAACATCTACTGGTTTCATTTGTGGCTATTAAGAAAACGGAGAATTCGTATTACTGCAAGGTACTGTGTTCAAGTGGTGCGGTGCTGTGTGCATTTTCCCCGACTTTGATACACATTTTCAACGTTTTGGGACTTTCTGTGCACCCCTGCATCTTTTAAAAACGTACTGCTTCCTACGCGTGGTCAGTTCAGCTCGCGCTCGTCTCTGAAGCGGCATAAGAGCTGCGTGCATTCACGGCACTGATGTCATCGACGCTTTAACGTACACGCGTCCTTTGGTGTTGCTAAGGAACTGGACAGGTTCTTACGGCATTGAAGCACTCCACACCACCCTGGGTTAGACACTGGCTATATGCAAATCAGCTCTGACCCTGTGCCCCATGGGAACAGTCCAGTTGAGGTAATTGAAATTTTTATGGTCAATTATGTCCCCTAACGTGTACCCCAACGTCTCCATGTACGAGTTTAAAGTGCATGTAACTTCCCTCCGCAACCGAATCTGATGACGCAAATACATTTGCGTCCAACGTTAACATGTCCTCTATCAGATCCACCATGAATGGATTGATAATTCAGTTCCTAACTATGCCTTGCCAACGTCTTTACATGGTACACTTTCACGTTTTTCCTGGCTCTGCAGAGCTAGGCCCTGATTTCTGCCTTCGAACCACTTCTGTCTCTGTCTCTGAAAGCTGCAGCCTGGAGATGCATCCCTGACCTCTGCCTTACTTCCTGCCAAGCGAAGCGGTGCTTGGCTCGGCCTGGCCTGCCTGCCAAAACAGTATTTTGCCTTCAAGTTATCAGCGTAGCCAGTTCAGCCTCCTCGAAAACACATTCCAGTCTAGTGAAATAGGTAAACATATCCCCGACTGCAGAGCAAAGGGCCAAGCCTTCCTGTCTCCCTCATGTAATTCATTGCTCCCGTTACCATGGTAGGCCCATGACCCGTGCATTGCACTTAGACACATATGCATTCAGTATAGAATAGCCTCTGCCCGAGAGACCTTTCACTTCAGATTAAACATACCCCAAATACAAGATATCAGACATGTTACAGGAACAGGTCGATCTGACATGCCAGACGTCTGTCTCTTCTACTAGTGCTAAAAGTCAGACCCTCAGCTTTCTCCAGATACACGTCAATCACACGTCATACCAGCTGCGCGCGCACCCAGGTTATAGGTTTCAGCTGACTCTGCAGAATCTTCTATGCATCCACCCACTTATGACACTTTTCTGTGACGTTTCCAGTACACACCTCCGTGCACGCCTCTGTACACGCCTTTTTGCTACGCACATATGTTCTTATCATATTCTTTTCACTTGTCACGCCTACTGTATTCATTGCTATTGCACAGTTTTACTATATATGTCATGTACTGTTAATAAATAGTTGACATTTTTGCCATCATTGCATATACCCCCGAACCCTTGTATTGATGGAATTGATTTCCATGGCTCGAGCCATCCCGAATTAAAGCCCGTATGACTCAGACACCCCGGACTCTGCCTCTCATTTGATTGAGCTATTCTTTTACTTGTCAGTAATTATACGGAAAAAAGTATAGGGTAAATTATATTTACCACATAATTTGGCGCCCGAATAGGGACTCCTCCCCCACCCCACGCGCCGGCGATGCGTCGCAGGCCTTGCCCCCTGCCACAGCCGTGACGGACTCCTATGCGCATTTGCAGGTTTTCCTGTATCTCCCTCAGGCCTACGGAGGTGACGGAGACTGCGATCGACATCCAGACGAGGCGGTGAGGAGTGCGGAGGATCCCGACCAGAGCCCAGCCAAGAGAACAGTGTCCGAGGTGTCCAGAGGCCCACCTGTCCGAAGCGTCGAGGCGCATGCGTAGTGCGCAGCAGCAGTGACGTTGTAGCGGTCCAGTCCAGTCGAGTTTCCGAGGCCTTCCGTTCCATGCTTCCCGGTGAGTACCGTTGCTGGGGACGCATCAAGACGGGTGCATTAATTTGTATCCGGTCAAGACGGGTTTGGGTACACAGATCCGGTCTGCACTGTTTTAGCAGTGTATCTGTACTGTTTAGCAGTGCATCTAGTAATTCAGTTATTCAGCGATTCAGTTTTGTTTTCGTTAGAGAACTCGTCAATAGTCAGTATCTGTTCGAAATGTTTCAATGTGATTAATGTCGTGGTATGAGAGATTGTTTGCATTTCTTTACTGTGTTTATTGTGTTCACGTCCAGAGTGAAACAGCAATGCCTTTATTTTCGAAGTTACGTCAGATAGGAACTAGGAAAGGGATACTCGAAGAAGCAGTTCCCATCCCACCTAGGGACACTCCAGGACATTTTATGTACCATAAGCATGGCTTAGATGCCATACTGTACTTAGACTTATGGGTGGACTATACGAAAGACTTGGCAGAGAATCAGAGATGGCCCGTTACAGGGACATGGGATGCCGAGTGCATCATGAGGGTAGAAGAAGCGTTATGGAAAAAGAAAGCCAGACAATCACAGAAAGATGCCATAGAATTGTGGCGCAAAGAATCGCATAGACGGACAGAGAAAGCACTCAGAAAAGCAGACAAGAGTAGAGAGGATTCCGAAAAAGCTAAAGAAAAAGAACTACTAGAAGAAGGACAGCGAGTCAGAATGGAACAACATGAGAGACAGAGTAATGCTCTTAAAACAGGACTGTATCCAGTTCTGGCCGAGGGTCTGCCCAAGGCGACCCCGGAAGTACCAAATGATCTACCACCTCCATTGGTTCTGACTAAAGTACGTCATAAAAAGACCGCAGCAGACATTTTCCTTTCAGCCTATTTAGATGATGTAGCTCCCGCATATACCAATGTACCTCGACAACCCGCCAATAATAATCTACCACAGCATCTTCCTGCTGATCAAGCCACGACCCCTCCACGTCATCAACTTCCCGCACCTGTTGTCACTTCCCCTACTGGTCCCCCTACTCTTGGTCCTAATAACCCTTTTGGTACAGATATGACTCAGAGGCAGTCGTCCCCGATAAATATACCTCCCCCACACCCAATGACGACAAGTCATGCTCACGGTTCTGCCTCAGGGGGTGCTTCCGGAGGTCCCTATCACACTCCGCCACAATTACACCGAGTGACAATGAGAGAATTAGCAATGTCGCGTACACCTAAAGCAAGCCCAGCCGAAAAACTTAAAGAGTACCTTACAGATTGTAGATATGATCCAGTACCTGGCAAGACAGGACCCATGATGTTAGCCTCATTACGTCTACGCCGTGTTACAGATTATCTGATGTTATTACCAGAAATGCCAGAACATCTAGACAACATATATCATTTTATTAGAACAGGAGAAAGGCCAGGTTGTGTTAGTGAAGCCATGGCACATCAGAAAGTTGAGACACAAAGTATGATATTGCGATTTCTGATTAATTGTTTGATAAGGGAACAAGACCAGCCAGGCTTTTCGCAAGAAGAGATGGAGGGGTTGTCGAAGTGGAGTCAGAATATAGCAGATTGTAAGCATGATAAAGAGAAATGTATAGAGGCCATGACTAGAAAGATCCGTAAAGAAATAGTAGCAATACATGCCAGACGGGAGGCTGAAAGGCCTCTCGAGTCAGACGAAAAAGACACCTCAGAGGAGGAGGAAGAAACAGAAACTCCAGCAGTAACTCAAGAAACGATGGCATACGTAGGTAGGGCGAAACTCCCTAAACAGTATTCTCTTGATAGACCTTTCGACAGACCCATTCGTCTAGAAAACAAGAAACGTTACCTTTCCCCGATACCAGAGCAATGTTCCCTTGAACATATTTTTCAAGTTACTGATAAAATCCTGAAAAAAAGAGTAGGTTATCGTGAACTCAATACTTTAGGTGATCAGGAACTAGCCCGGTCCGCAGTCCAATGGGCCAGGGATGACAGTATATATAAAGATGATTTAGTAGTGCAAACGTTTTTAAGTCTCACTCCAGAAGAACAGCGACTAGCTGGTATATACATGACCCAACACCTTATTGTACAGTATGAAAACCAACAATCTGATCCAGGTCCGTTGTATAACCTATTGCAAGACTTACTCCTGAATAGATGGAGAGGCCTAGGTACGGATTTGATTAATGTAATTCTCGAACAACGTCATAAATACAGAACGTTCTTGACTCCACGTTTTGTACCTGTTCCACCCCCAGTAAGCAATCCTTTTCATCTAGATAGACAGAATCCTTTACGAGAAGTACATCCCATCCGTAAACCAGATGACACACTAGAACATGTATTTGTATACACGCCCAAAACTAAAAAGGAATTATTAGAAATGAAGAAAATAGTGCCCAGCCATGATAAAGATCCAGCAGGGTTTCACCGTGAAATAAAAGACGTTACTCATGGGAGATTACACATATCCTGACATTATGAAAATACTGAAAGTGTTATTGCCTGCCGGTATTTACGAGAAACTCAAAGAAAAGGAATGGGAGGTGGGAGACAAAAAGATTAATTGGACTCAATTGGAAGACGAAGAAAAGGGTCGGACCCCAGGTTTAGGTCTTGGGGATAAGACCAAAGCATTACCAGGATTATTAGTACAGGTCTTGCCAAGATTGTTGACAACTAAAAAGGAGGACTGGGATGCAATCTCAGCCTGCAAACAGAAACACGATGAAGACACTAGTGATTTTTATTCCAGATTCGAGAAATGTTTTATTATTAATAGTGGCCTGAAAACAAGTAGCGAGTCTTACCCACACCTATTTGTGACCAAATTAGTCGAGAATTCCTTACCCCAGGTTAAGAATCGTGTATTGAAAGTCGAGAGCACATGGCAAGCAAATACGCCATCCCAAATGTTACAAATGTTACAGTATCACCAGAACAGAATTAGGGAGGAACATGATCACGAACAGAGACGTATGAAAGACACGAAAATGAAAATGCTAGTTGCTCAGTCAGTTCCAGCTGATGGTCAGAAAAAGGGTACGACACAGTCCAATAATTCGGCGGCTCCCGTTAAAGGGACATGCAACTATTGTAAACAGCCAGGTCACTATGTAAATGATTGTGCAGTTCGGAAACATAATATAGCCACAGGTAAAACTAAAGAGAGACCATGTCCGCCTAGACAGGACCAGGTCCAACAACATATTCCGCAGAACATGCAGCCTATGCATGTTCCACAACAGACCGTAGCGGTACCACAGCCCCAACCCATTGCCGCGACACAGCATGTCACACAGCAGATGTACCAGTATGCACAGTCCGATTACCCCGATTATCAGCAGTACACATGAAACAGCCTAGAGAGGGAGGTTGGCTTGCCTCTTATTGAGGTTCCTGTAGATCAAGAAGGTCCTTATGTACATAGTCAGGTATTAGGAAAGGATAGAAAGTTTTTGATTGACACAGGGGCAAGCAGAACTACCATTAGTCATGACGAAGTTCCAGGGGCACCCCTCTCAGGCTCACAGAATGTTTCCCTTGGATTTTCAGGAAAGCCTATTGTTAATGAAGTATCGAAACCTGTTCCCCTTGCAGTTGGTCCATTATCCCGTACTACAGATTTATTGCTCACGAAATCATGTCCAGAAAACTTGCTTGGTATGAAGACTCTGAAAGCTCTAGGAGCTGTAATTTGTTGTTCTCCGGAAGGAGTAAGGCTGTTCCTTCGTGATTTTAAGGGTCATTATGTGTTGAGAGATTTTGATCCCAGGTTACAGAATGTTCCTGCACATTTATGGGCACAAGGCCCCACTGATGTAGGTTGTATGCACATTACACCATACCGTGTTATACTCAAGCCAGGAGTTGTACTGCCCCGAGTCCGACAATACAAGTTACCACCTGATGCTGTAGTGGCTTTACTGAAAATCATTGACGAGCTCATTGCACTATGAGTGGTTGTAGAAACCGACTCCAATGTTTGTAATTCCCCTATCATTCCGATTCTTAAACGCACTGATCCAAATGCACCCCCAGTCTATCGATTAGTGATCGATTTGCGAGAGTTAAATAAATGCATTGTACCACAGTATCCTGTGGTCCCAGACATCTCTTCATTATTGACAGCTATTGATTCAGAGGCGACGTTCTTTACTGTAATCGATCTCAAGAACGCCTTCTTTAGTGTCCCCATTGATCCGGAAAGCCAATATCTTTTCGGATTCTGTTTAAATGGCCGTAGCTTCAAATTTGCACGCGCCCCTCAAGGATTCACAGAAAGCCCCAGCATCTACAGCCAAGCATTGAAACGACAACTTGACAGTATTCACATGCCTCCTAACACTGCCCTGCTCCAATACGTTGATGATCTATTGATCACCGCCCGAAGTGAACCAGAATGTGAACATGCATCACCTACAGTTTTATATTTTCTGGCGGACAAGGGACACAAGGTGTCTCCTTCGAAGTTACAATTCTGTGCCCAGCGAGTGGTGTACCTTGGGCACTCGCTGTCCAAGGAGGGGAGACAGTTGACACCAGATCGTATCCAGTTAATTGCACATCTTCCGCATCCCAAGACACAGAAAGAAGTACGAGCCTTTATTAGACTCACTTCCTATTGCAGACAATGGATTCCCCAATATGCATTTCTAGCTAAACCACTTATACAGTTGACAACACAAGAGGCAGCGTCTTCGTCTGTCCTCCCATGGACTCAGGAACATACACAAGCTTTTGACGAATTAAAGAAAGCCTTATGTCAAGCACCTGTTTTAGCGACACCATGTTACAGCAAACCTTTTACACTTTTTGTCACAGAACGCGATGGCACAGCGTTATCGGTTCTCACTCAGGTTCAAGCAGACAAACACAAACCGTGTGCTTATTTTTCGAGTACATTGGATCCAGTAGCCCAGGCCTTGCCTGCGTGCTTAAAATCAGTTGCAGCAACAGCTCTAGCAATCAGACCAAGTGATTCCATTATATTAGGACATCAATTGACAGTACAGGTTCCACACTCTGTGGAAGTTCTTCTAAACAGAACACAGACTCAGCACTTGACCATAGCACAACTGACAGGTTATGAATTGACATTATTCCAACCACACATAGAAATCAGACGTTGCAATACACTGAATCCTGCTACACTTTTACCATCGAGTACAACAGATCCTACTCCACATGACTGCGTGGAGGTCATTAACACAATCACGAAACCCAGACAAGACTTGACAGATGTAGCATTACCCGATCCAGACCTGACACTTTATGTGGATGGTTCATGTATGAGAACAAGTACAGGAGAGCTAGTGGCCGCATATGCAGTGACCACTGAAACTGAAGTCTTAGAAACACATCGCATTGACACCCTGTCAGCTCAAGCAGCAGAGCTCATTGCTCTGACCCAAGCCTGTATACGAGCCAAGAACCTTAAAGTAAACATATACACAGATTCACGTTATGCATTTGGAGTCGTACACGACTTCGGTGTCCTCTGGCAAGAGAGAGGTTTCCTGACCTCTCACGGAGCCAAAATCCAGCATGGTCCCCTCATCCAAGCTCTGTTGGAAGCAATACATTTGCCTACAGCCATAGCCATCATGAAGTGCAAAGCACATACGAAAGTCACAGACACTATTTCCCAGGGTAACGACTTTGCAGATCGAATAGCGAAACATACAGCCCAGACTCATACTCATACGACTGATATGACAAAGACTGACGTATCCTCACTGACACATTGCATGACAGTTAGGGACCCCACACAAGATGTCATTGACATACAGACACATGCTACTCCAGATGAAATAAAGAAATGGGCTGAACAAGGAGGGGTCCAGACTGAACAGGGATGGATGACGAGGGGGAAGACCACATGGTTTCTCCCCGACTCTATGGTTCAAGTCATTATCAACACTGCACACAGTCCAGCACATTAAGGAGAGAAAGCCATGTTAGACAGTTTACAGAATCTCTGGTTTAACAAACATTTACGAGCAGCAGCAAAACAGAAAGTGCGTACCTGCATGATCTGTTGTCAGTTCAACCCAGGAAAAGGTATTCCCGTGGAGCGAGGTGGATTTCATCCTCCCGACCATCCTTTTGAAGTCCTTCAGATGGATTATATCCAGATGGACAGATGCCGAGGATTCAAGTATGTCCTCGTAGTTGTGTGTGCCCTATCCCGATGGACAGAAGCATATCCCGTCCCAGATTACACTGCTCCGACCACTGCCAAACAGTTGGTTCGTGAATTCTTCCCGCGGTACGGTTTGCCCCGTGTCGTATATTCGGACAATGGTCAGCCATTCTCGTCCGAACTCATGAAGCAGGTTTCCCTTCTATTAGGCTATCAATGGAAGTTTCACTGTGTCCGACATCCCGAGGCAGCAGGTCTCGTGGAGCGACACAATCAGACTCTGAAAACTCGTCTTGCCAAAGTGTGTAAAGAAAAAGGAGTAGATTGGATAGTAGCTTTACCAGTTGCCCTCTTTTATATGCGAATGGTAGCCCATTCTAGGACAGGGCTATCCCCGTATGAGGTGGTCTTCGGTAGGCCTCCTAATATGTGGGGGACGCCTATGCCACGAAAAATTACCGATGTTGATAGTACTATGCTGACAGATTACCTTGCTTCCTTGATGTCTGCACTCCAATCATGTCGTTCACAGGTTGCAGCAGCCTTTCCAGACAACACCGAGGTGAAACCGCATGAGCTGGTCCCCGGAGACGTAGTCGTAGTACGCAACTTCGACCGGTCAAGCCGTCTGGAGCCCCGTTGGAAGGAGCCGAAGATCGTTTTGTTAACTACCAGGACTGCGGTGAAGCTGGAAGGAAGAAAAGGTTGGCTCCACTCGAGCCACGTGAAACGATTTTATGGACTTCCGCCAAAGACTGATTCCCAGCCCTGCCACATTCCAGAGACTGATACTAAACTCCCCCTGGTAGAGAAAACTCCTCAACAGGAGTACCGTATGAAGTTGAGGTCTAGTAAGTCAGACAGTTTAATTGTTTAAGTCCCCCTCGGGTGAAGCGGTTAGACAGTTTCTTGACATGTACAAGTTAGACCCCAATAGAGAGAGAGATAGACAGGAGATCAAGAAAAGAAATTATTGTAGAAATCTCCGAAGTCGCTGCATCTGCACGTTACTTATTATGTTTTTTCTGAGTCTTACGTTAATTTGCATCAGTTGGATGTTATACATGTACTTTCCCATTGTACATTCTTTTTCTAATGACACTGCAGAGCACACGTTTAGTGAACTACCCCCACACGAATTGTCTTATCGACTTGCGCTGCGCAACAATACATTCATCCGTATGTTACACCATTCACACCAGATCAACAATGCTACTAATTGTTGGATATGTGGCCGACTCCCTCCCTATCAGAACTACAAGGGAGCTCTGCCCCTCTTTCCTTACCCGTTTACACATAATGGTTCCTGTGGTGCATGGTTTAGTTTAATATCCTCTTTAGACACCGAATCCAGAGTTTCCCAAGGCAAATGGATATGGGGGAACCTGAACACAGTCATGAACAAAGCATGTTTCCCAGACGAAGAAGGTCTTCCACAAATGACAGGGACCGATCTAGAAAATGAAGTGTATGGATTAGGCAATTTTACACTCAACCTCATGATTCTGAATGTTCAGTCAGAAACTAGTCCAGACTTGCCATCTATATCAGTTTTACCAGCGAAAGGTGTATTATGCGTCAGAAAGAATGGTTCAGTACATTTAGGCCATAGTGACTGTACTACTGTGGTCGAATTCAGCGATGAAGGCAAGTCTACATTCAAAGCTTCCCGACATTCTTATTTCATTTGTGGTCATACAGCTTATGTACGTTTACCCCTAGATTGGGATGGTACTTGTTTCATTGCATTCCTATTGCTACCAGTTTTTCTAGCCCCATCTGATTATCACAGGAATTCCCGCCTCAATCTTGTTAGACACAAGAGAGATCTCCCAATAGTTGATCAGACTGAAACCGCATGGGAACAATATACAGATTTCAATAAAGGATTCTTTCCCTATTTAGGCACTGTCTCCAATAGTAAACTGATATGCAAATTAACCAGAATTCTCGAAGCAGTAGTGAATGAGACTACTTCCGCTTTGGGCAACTTAACAGAGGAGCAGTCTACTATGAGACTTGTTGTTCTTCAGAACCGCCTTGTCCTTGACGTCATCCTGGCCGATAGGGGCGGAGCTTGTAGAGTCATCGGATCCAGTTGTTGCGTGTTTATTCCTAATAACGCGCCATCAGTCTATAAGGCCATCACCAGACTTCACGAAATTGCCCATCAGATACATCAGAATCCAGGCTCCTGGACTTAGTCCGGTTGGCTCTGGAGTGTAATAACAGCCTGGGGATGGAAGCTACTGTCATTCCTAGGGATTATATTGGCCATAGTATTCAGTTGTTGTTTATGTCTTCAATGTGGGCCAGCGATTTGCGGCTTGTGCGCCACAGCTTGTATTCCCCGCTCGAATTCACGTTCCCATTCCTGACTAAAGAAAGAAGAACAGATGATGTTATATGAACAGATAGATGGTCTCATGAAAATAGATATATCCTGATGGGTCCGTAGGGGACAAGGAGGGAATGAGGTAATTGACATTTTTATGGTCAAGTATGTCCCCTAACGTGTACCCCAACGTCTCCATGTACGAGTTTAAAGTGCATGTAACTTCCCTCCGCAACCGAATCTGATGACGCAAATACATTTGCGTCCAACGTTAACATGTCCTCTATCAGATCCACCATGAATGGATTGATAATTCAGTTCCTAACTATGCCTTGCCAACGTCTTTACATGGTACACTTTCACGTTTTTCCTGGCTCTGCAGAGCTAGGCCCTGATTTCTGCCTTTGAACCACTTCTGTCTCTGTCTCTGAAAGCTGCAGCCTGGAGATGCATCCCTGACCTCTGCCTTACTTCCTGCCAAGCGAAGCGGTGCTTGGCTCGGCCTGGCCTGCCTGCCAAAACAGTATTTTGCCTTCAAGTTATCAGCGTAGCCAGTTCAGCCTCCTCGAAAACACATTCCAGTCTAGTGAAATAGGTAAACATATCCCCGACTGCAGAGCAAAGGGCCAAGCCTTCCTGTCTCCCTCATGTAATTCATTGCTCCCGTTACCATGGTAGGCCCATGACCCGTGCATTGCACTTAGACACATATGCATTCAGTATAGAATAGCCTCTGCCCGAGAGACCCTTCACTTCAGATTAAACATACCCCAAATACAAGATATCAGACATGTTACAGGAACAGGTCGATCTGACATGCCAGACGTCTGTCTCTTCTACTAGTGCTAAAAGTCAGACCCTCAGCTTTCTCCAGATACGCGTCAATCACACGTTATACCAGCTGCGCGCGCACCCAGGTTATAGGTTTCAGCTGACTCTGCAGAATCTTCTATGCATCCACCCACTTATGACACTTTTCTGTGACGTTTCCAGTACACACCTCCGTGCACGCCTCTGTACACGCCTTTTTGCTACGCACATATGTTCTTATCATATTCTTTTCACTTGTCACGCCTACTGTATTCATTGCTATTGCACAGTTTTACTATATATGTCATGTACTGTTAATAAATCGTTGACATCTTTTTGCCATCATTGCATATACCCCCGAACCCTTGTATTGATGGAATTGATTTCCATGGCTCGAGCCATCCCGAATTAAAGCCCGTATGACTCAGACACCCCGGACTCTGCCTCTCATTTGATTGAGCTATTCTTTTACTTGTCAGTAATTATACGGAAAAAAGTATACGGTAAATTATATTTACCACACAGTCCGAACTACCAAGCCATGTCTTTCCCAGACCGGAATCAAGCATCCAAGGACCGGTTTCTGGCTATCAGCCTTCATTCAGCCTGGATAGCTTGACTCCAGTGGTGTGAAGAGCCTGGGACTCACGTCCGAGTATACCCAGCACACTCGGGGTGAAAATTGCAAAAAACACAGTTGATGGACAGAATGTAGAACAATGTCATACATTCACCCCAGTACAAGGATCTGGGCCTAAATCCATAATTTTTTGCACTCCACACCACCCTGGGTTAGACACAGGCTATATGCAAATCAGCTCTGACCCTGTGCCCCATGGGAACAGTCCAGTCCGAACTACCAAGCCATATCTTTCCCAGACCGGAATCAAGCATCCAAGGACTGGTTTCTGGCTAGCAGCCTTCATTCAGCCTGGATAGCTTGACTCCAGTGGTGTGGAGAGCCTGGGACTCACGTCTGAGTAAACCCAGCACACTCGGGGTGAAAATTGCAAAAAACACAGTTGATGGACAGAATGTAGAACAATGTCATACATTCACCCCAGTACAAGGATCTGGGCCTAAATCCATCATTTTTTGCACTCCACACCACCCTGGGTTAGACACTGGCTATATGCAAATCAGCTCTGACCCTGTGCCCCATGGGAACAGTCCAGTCTGATTATCACAGAGTCTATATATTTTACTTCATACTTCTCATCATTTGCATTTTCATCAGATCAATGTGAGAAGAGTCAACTAACAGTGAGGAAAAGCAACAATTTGAAATAACTCTTTTACCAATTTATTTTTTGTTTTTCTATCAACTTAATGTACTATAACCTTACAACTATTTTTCAGTTTATTTTTCTCATTTACAAATATTGCCAATTTTTACTCCTTTTTCTTTTACAATTTACATTGGTTGGTATTGGCATTTGTGTTATAATGCAGTTTGATCCCCCAGCAAATTTTTTGCAGGTCAAGGGTTATCCTCCCTTGCCGTGGTCAAGGTGGAAGGAGGAATTCTTTAATTATATGAGAGCTATTGATGGGGAACGTATGGGTGCGGAAAGAAAAAAAAAAGCATTCTACTTCACTCCATTGGTTCTGAAGGCCAAGAAATTTCCAGAACTTTACCTCAATCTATTCTACCCTCTGGTAGTGGTGATTTGATTAATGTTTATTTAGAAGCACTCAATAGACTAGAAAAAATATTTAAGCCTGTAGCGAATATGGCGCTCAATCGATTTAAATTTTATACTAGAGCACGGAAACAGGATGAATCTTTTGATGACTTTCTCACTTCTTTAAGAGCCTTATATTTGCACTGTAACTTTGGAGCAATGTCTGATGAAATGATTCGCGATCATATTATTGTTCATGTCAAAAACAAAAAAATCCAAGAGAAATTGTGGTGTGTGGGTGATCCCAAATTAGAAGAAACTATTGCTATTGCCAAATCCACTGAAATGTCAGAGAAATGGATGGATGTCGTGGTTAAACAGAGCTCTAGTTCTAGTAAAGCGTTGCCTGAAGAAGAAGTTTGTATAGTTAAACCTAAAGTGGACAACAAAGTTTCTTTTCCTACACAAGGGGAACTAAGCATTCTTTTTACAACACTAATAGCAATAAAACAGATTTTTCTAACAGTTCATTTTCATGCTGCAGGTGTGGGAGCAAATCACATATTGCTTCTTTTCAGGGTTGTCTTGCTATCAATAAAGAATGTAATATCTGTAGAAGGTTAGGGTATTTCAGCAATGTGTGCAGAGAAAAACGTTATAACAATCAACCACGTGCTGGACAATCACGTTTTTCCAACAATAGTATTGTTCCTGCAAAAGTTTCTTCTATTAACAATGTTGAAGAGGTTAATCAAGAGCTTGATAGAGGTGATGTTGTTTCTATTGTTCAAAGGGGCTGTGTGATGTTATGTAGTAGGAAGTCCCCCAAATGTGTTTTTTTCAAATTTTTACAGTTGAAATTGAACTCATGGTGGATTCAGGATCTCCATGGACAATAATTACCAGGGAATATTTTAATGAAAAATTACAAGAAGTGGGTGATGTTTCCAATCTACATTAATCTGACATCTTGGCTGAGAATTTTAATGGCAACAGGATTGACATTGAAGGTTATCTGAAAGTACCTTTAATGTTTAGGGGCAGATCGGCTCAAATTAAATTATATATTGCCATAAAAGGTGTTAATGTTCTCGGTTGGCATGACCAATGGGAATTAGGGATTACTTTAAATCCACGTGCGAAAGATCCGGTATCTCTGTGCAGAGGATAAATATTATTAGTCCCATCATGGATGGAAAAAATGACATGGTTTATTGGAGTAAGAAATTTAGCAGAGTTTTTTGTGACCAATTAGGCAAGTTACATTTTTTTCCCATAAAATAGTCCTTAAGTAGGGTGCCATTCCTGTGAAACAAAAATTAAGAGGTGTTCCTCTTAATATCAGGGGTGAGTTAAAAGAGATGTTAAATGACCTATTAAAAGACAATATCATTGAACCTATTGAATCATCGGAATGGGTTTGGCCCATAGTCCTAGTACGCAAACCCGATCAAAAGTTGAGAGTATGCATTGATTTGAGGGCTCTTAATTTCAACATCATCATTGATTGTCATCCCCTCCCCAATATCAATGAGCTTGTTTCTTTATTTGATGGTGCGCCGATCTTCACAACTTTGGATCTTAGGTCAGCATACCATCAATTGAACTTACGGAGGATTCCAAAAAGTACACAGCCTTTATTACACCCATGGGTCTATTTCAGTACAAAAGGATGCCGTTTGGGCTGGCATCCGCTGCCTCACTTTTTCAACGGGTAATGTTCCAAATTTCTAGAGATCTTGATTTGTTTGTCAAATGTTTTCAAGACGATATCTTGTTTTTTTCCAAAAATGAGGTAGAACATGTGTCACATTTAGACGAGGTTTGCAGAAGACTAGAACATTTTGGTCTCACTCTCAAGGCGCACAAATGCAAATTATTCAGGAAATCTGTGGAATATTTGGGGCATACACTCTCTGGGGAAGGGTTAGTTCCCAAGAAATCGAATGTGGAATGTGGAAGCTATTCTCAATGCTCCAGCCCCGAGTAATAAGTAACAATTACTGTCATTCTCGTTGTTGAAAATTTTGCAACTAAAATGGAACCGTTAAGGAAATTGTTGAGACAGTGTAATGCATTTGAATGGAAGGAGGAACAAGAAAGGGCGTTTGTTAATATTTAAAATGATATTGTCAAGTCACGAACTTTAAAACCTTTCAGGATGGGAAAAAATGTAAAAAAAATGTATTATTACCACTGATGCTAGTTTACATGGTCTTGGTTGAGTCTTATCTCAAGTTGATGGTAATATTGAGTGGAATGTGGCATTTTCATCTAGGACTTTGAATGGGACGGAGCAAGTATGCTGTTATTGAACGAGAACTTCTTGCCTGTGTGTGGGCTATTGCACATTACAGAATTTACATTTGGGGAAGCAAATTTGTCCTTAGAACAGATCACAAACCACTTTTACATATTTTATCAGTAGATGGAGGTTGGAATTCTACGGCAAGAATTGCACGTTTGGCATCTAAGCTACAGGAATATAATTTCTCAGCAGAATATATACCTGGAAAAAAAAATGTTACTGCGGACTGTCTTTCACGTCTTCCATGTGGTAGCAGTAATGGTAATGTGAATGAGCTCAAGGAAATTGATTTTGTTTTAAGTATGTCTGATGTAGTTTCTTCTCAGTATCAGGACATTACTGAACAGTTTTTGATGGAATGTCAAGCTGCTGATGATAAGTTCACTCTGTTAAAAAAATATCTCCTAGAAGGATGGCCCAACAAAACTAACACTAGACATGATTTACTCCCATTTCACAAGGTGACAGAAGAGTTATTGTGTGATGGTGAGTTTATTTTTAAAGATTGTAAATGTATTCCACCTACTGGTGTTCAGTATTTGATATTAAAGTTAGCACACAAAACTCATCCGGGAATCTCTGCCATGAAGCGGTTGATAAGGTTATACTTTTGGTGGCCAGGCATGGATAGATTCATTGACCGGACGGTTAGGGAGTGCAATGAATGTAGTACTAGTGACAAGATGTTAAAATTACATACCCCACCCCTTAGAACTGTGAAATGGCCTGATTGTCCGTAGAATAAGATTGCTTTCGATATTTCAGGCCCATTTCAATTGTTACCGGAAACGTCCCGTTTTGCTTTGGTGATCATCGATTATCATTCAAAATGGCCAGAAGTCAAATTTGTGGCCAAGGCTACCACTGGTGCTGTTATTACCTTTTTCAAAGAAGTATTTGCAAGAGAAGGTTGTCCATCTACTTTAGTGTCTGATAATGGTGTGCAATTGCTTTCTTCAGAGATGTAGTCATTTTTGAAAAGTTGCAATATCAAACATTTTCGCACATCTCTTTATGAACCTCATGAAAACTGACAGGTTGAGCGCTTCAATCAAGTTCTTAAATCTTTTATTTGTGATGCCATCAAAGAAAAAGGTAATTGGTTAAATGTCATTAGGGAAAAGCTTCGGACTTATAGTATAACTCCTCATACCACCACGGAGATTAGTCCTTTTAAATTACTTAAAGGAAGGGATCCTGCTTCAGACATTTGTCCTTGGTGGTTTAAGGAAAAATGTAAAAATCTGGTAGAAAATCAGATAAATATTCAAGAAGTTTCAAACAAAATTAGTTGCAAGCAGGACAAGTCAGCTTGGTGGTATAATAATAAGTGGAAGACAAGGGAACATAATTTGAAAGTGGGTGATTGGGTCAGGATTTTAAAACCATTCATGGTTAGTAAAGGTGTGAGTAAGGCATACCCATTCAGATTAAAAAGGTTTTCAATAATTCTGTGATCACTCAAGATGGTAAGGTTTGGAATTCGAGAAAAGTAGCAAAATGTCCCATACAAAATGTTATGCAGGCTTGTGAAGATCGTATTCAGCATAAAAAGTTTGGTCATGAACCAGCATGTGACTCTGTTGCTTCTAGAATGAAAAATGATGTACGAGTCAGAAGGAGGCCTGTTTCTCTGCAAGATTTTGTATGAACTTTTTTTTTTTCATTTGGTCTTTCTGTAAATAAGGGAGATGTTTTACATTCTACATATGTATTTATACTTATTATTTACATGTATAGTGTGTTTCTTTAAGTGCATGCGGCATGTTATGTTTCTGTATGGGTTCTATGTTCCAACAGAGCTTTGCTCATGTATCATTCCAGAGCTAGTTTTTAGGTCTCGCCTGAGCCAGCGCATGGGCTGATCTGGCGAGACATTTAGTGAGTGGGGGGTTTAAAAATACGACCACAGCTTTTTGGGTGGCATAGACCGTGCGGTTATGCACACAATGACGAGTGGAGGCACCATCTGGCTTTTCTCTCTCATCACGGTGCACGCACATCGCACACTACTCACCAGCAGATGTGCCTCCGCATGGAGCACACAACACCCGGGCTTGTCCTCAAAAGGCTTCCTGGGCTGGCACTCGCGGCACCCTTACAGCAAGCTATCACTTTCTCACGCACCACTCACGTTCTCACCAGCCACTTTTAGCACCCCAGGTGCCCATCGTTAACCATACTTTTGGTCTTGATCTGCCCACTTCCGGTGTCTGTGCCACCACTACAAGTAATTTCCACGAACACTTCCCTGTCCCAAATACTAGCTGTAGTCAACTCTGGCGCGGCTCCGCCAACCGAAACGGTCTGTTTTCGTTTCACAAGCCGATTCCACTTATTGGAAGAAATGTCCCGTTGAACTCCGAAAATGTTGACGTATAATCGATCGACATGCATCAGGAAAGCCGGTCATACACCAATCAGACAGACCTATTAGTTGAAGGGTGGGTGCCGACGTTACAACAGGATTGTGTCCATTCATATCAGAAACATCCTTCTTGAAATGGGTCTTATTACCGGCGTTCGTAGAGAAGCAGAGAAGTGAGCACCCTCTCTCTCTTGCACGAGTGTCCATCCTCGCCGCCCACCTCCTCATTAAGTCCACCTCCGACCTTTGCCTCTTGAACGAATGTCCAGCGCCACCACTCAGTCTTTTGTACTAGTGTCCAGCGCCACTATCAGCTGTCTGTGCACGAGCGTATAATTTCACTAAAGTGCCCCCCTACAAGATGGCTCATGGTTACTTGTGACTGAGGAGTTCGGAGCTTCTTCAGCTGACACTTTTCACTCATCTACTTGACAAAAAGAATGTGTTGGTGACTGCTGGTGTGTAGTATACCCAAGGCCTCTTGCAAAAGTGATTGATGTCCCTTGCACGGTGCCTAGCTTGCAATAGTGATGCTGCTCCTCGACCTGACATCTGTTAGTGCTTAGATCTTGTGCCTCTTGGTGGCTCGACCAGCCTCAGAGACATCTCTGAGTAAGGGAAATATTGAACTGACTGCCAGCTCTTTAACTAGAAACCTGACCTCGGGGTTCAACTTCCCCAGCACACAAACTCGGGAAATGGCGGCCACAAGACCTGCGATGTTCTCACAGCCACTGCCAATAAAACAGAAAACGAGAATTGTGAGCTATTTGCATTGCAAATAACAATGCCTTTTATTTTTGTTTTCGTTTTTAAATCATAAATAAAAGGCATTGTCATTTACAATTCCAATAGCATCAAGACTTTATTAATATTTGGATCTTGTGAGTGAATCTAAAATTGAAACCTTTCTCTTCACTTCAAACTAAAGCTGTATTTTTGTTTTACATATTCATGAATTTCCGCAGATCCTAGTTTCGGTAGATTCCGGTTTGGTAATCACTTTTTAGGTCTCACGACTGACGCGATACACTGCACAGCAGTGTTCGCGCAGGCGATAGTCCTTTTATACGGGTTTTCAAAATGGACCTAGAAATTACAGCGCTCGTGCGTGTTCATTTCCTATGGTCCATTTTGATTGGGCTTTGCGTGCGTGTTGTTTTTTAACAGACCACGCAATAGGCAGTCGCGTATCTCTGCCAATGGCCTATTGCTGTATGTTATGCGCACCAAAGCCCATATGTCTTCAATAATCGTGCCCAGACACGGGCGCGATAATTGAAGACATATGCTCACAGTGGCGCGCGCACCACTTACGGGCGTGTTTTTTTTCCTCTGCTTGAACGTTGGCAAAGGCAGTGCTCTGCTGGAATGCGCCCTTTCTGTCCTCCCTGACAGCAGTTGACTACTCAGTCAGTACAGAGAAGAGGGGGCGGCTCGGGTTTCTGCTGCCCGTAGATCGCATACAAAAATAGAGTTCATAAAAATATAATTTATAATATTTTTGTTGTGCTAGAGTCAGTGTTCTCAAGTCACGTTTTTCGTCCATGAACAATACTGTAAGTATTTCCCAAAAAATACTTGTGCGCTGAATAAATGGTGCTTCTGAAACATCCATCATGTCACATTAGCAACTTACCATCTACCTAGCAGTTTCCCATCGTATCCTATTAATATTTGTTTTCACAAAGACAAAGCAAGTGTCCCATCCGATTAGCAACCTTCGCTTCACATTAGTCAAAACAAATGAAAATACAACGCAACAGTTATATGACATAATTTTAAGGAAAATTGCTAATACGCGAAGACTGTCGTATTATATTCAATGTAGGTTGTGACTGTGCCGCCCATTTGCAGTTCACTTTCAACAGTCCATAGAATACATCAACAGAGCATCAGATAACATGTCATCATTTCTGTTTGGTACCAATAAAGCTTTTCATTATAAAAGGTTATGGGGATACAAGCATGGCTGTTCTCCCCAACCTTCATGCACTCAGCCTCTCACCTAGGGTAATATAACACAGCATCACTCTGCCATGAGCAGCCAAGGCCATGAAGCCCTTGCACCAATGAGAAGGTGCCTGCGTCCTTCCGCCATGGACACTCTAAAGTGCAATGTTTGTCTCTGCACTCACCCTGCTGCCCAAGGCAAGATAACTTAAACTTCTAGCAGCTTAAGAAAGGGGGCAGTGCCCGATATCCTTCCGCTCTCAGGGTTACCGTACACTTCACCACCCTGACCTGCACTCTTTCTCTCACGCAGAATTACATACCAGAATTTCATTCTCCCCTAGCCACCCGAGACTCTGCACACACACTGAGGCCACCTAGGACAAGTTCCTACACTGTAGCAGCCTAGCCCGGTGCAAATTAAGCTTTGATGAGTGCTGATGGAGTGCTTTCAGCATGCTTGTTGGAGCTCATCCTCGAACATATACACCTCTGCCCTCTCTGACGTCATAGCACCTAGGGAAATGAAGGGGAGGGTGCTAGTAAATCCAGCTCTGACTCCCACCGACCACTCGCATCACAGGGAGGGGCAGCGTGATGTCAGAAGTGGAGGAGGCATCACTACTCCCCCGGGACTCTACAGGGCCTGTGCCTTTAATTTACAGTGTTTAATTTTAAGCCTCTGACAGGCCTAGATACCGTTACAAGCTAGACACTCGTGAGACACACACACACACACACACTGATTCCACCTCACTCTCTCGCTTATGCTTTCACTGTGCACCAAACATTTGTAAAGCCAATTGGTTTGGCACTAACACTTGAGCATTGTTGATAGCAATACAAAATACTTGCTGCAGTGCAAAACAATTAAAATAAGGATTCCTTTGTGTATATAATGCACTAAGGAGAGAGATTTTAACCTGGGTTGGCATGTACTTTTCAGAAAAAAAATAGTCCCTCGTGTTCCAGGGAGGTCAGTAGCATTAGGTGAGAAAATGCATCCACTGGGGCTGAGCCAAGGCATGATTACCAGAGCCTCAAGCCCATGGCTGAGATAAGCTGGCTGAAGAAATCCAGGGTTTAAAAACAGGGCAGATCCAAGGCCCACTGCATGTAATGTAAGCTATAGGTTTGTTTAACATTGTCCCTGTAAAAACCAAGACGTTAAAATAGAAATGTGATAAGAAACAACGACTGAGCTGGCACAGTTACAGAACGATTATAGAATGGTGATCAAAGGTAAGAAGACGACATCTGGTAGTGAAAAGCAGGACAGTCTGTTTACATGCAAGGAGATTGAGTGCACCTCAAGAAAAATGTCATTTGTATGTTCAGGTCGCGAGGTCTGTGATGGTCTTGGATGAACAGTGTTCAAGGGATCCATAAATATCATTCGTTTCTGCATAGAGCATATGCTGCTTGCTTCTAAAGCCTTCCAGCCAGAGGCATGTGAAAATGATCCTGGAAGTTATGTCAACTGTGACTTATCTGTGGGGAGCATTTGAGTCAGCTGAGTAACCATAGTGGATGATGGAGCAGCCAGGTTTAGGGCAACTACTTGCAGCCACCCACCTGGTAAGGCAAGTAAGGGACTACCACCAAAAAGGTTAAAATTGGGAGAAACCAGACCGCTTTTACGGTCTTCTTTCAATAAAGACCCATACAGTTCACAAGAGCTGCACCGGTGTGCTACTGATGACGGGTATTTTAGCAGAACACTACAGCCCTCCTTCTCTGGCATACATCAGACGGCATCACGAGTTCAGGCAGGTGCCCTGCTGCGCCAACACATAATTGGAAACCTAACTGGGAATTGTGCCTGATGCATTTGGGCGCATTTGTCAGTCCCATTCTTGGCATTGTTTATTTAAATCCGATTCTGGGCTACACCGGCGGAATGAAAGCGATTGAACATCTGACAACCTGCGAAGACGAGGACATCCTTCAGAGAATTAGAATTATAGATCAGTGGCCAAGGTTACTTATCATGCTGTATGCCAGTAATTAATTTGTAAAAACGTTCAGTGCCAGGGCTCTCGTCAGGAGGCAACTGCAGATTGCACCACAGATTGCCCCTACCAGCACTGCAAATGTTGTAACAATACAACTATTAACCATCACACTCCTACAAGTGTGGCAATTTAGTCAATATCATGCCCTCAAAGCAAGTTAATTTTGAGAGGGAGAGTACCTGCATTTTTCAAGACAGACATAATACTTTTAATTAGAGAGTACCGGCACTTCTCAGGAACAAGCAGTACCTGAACTTCTATTTTTCCATTTCAAGTACTGGCACTTTGAACCATCCGAAAGTCTATCCTCACCAGGCACCAGTATGCCACTGTTGATGCCATTGTGCAAACTGTTGAAAGTGCAAGTGTCCCGTTTTGCCAATCAATTGTTTGAGACTCCTAGATGAAATGTGTGCCTTTTGCTCAAAAAGTGACAACTACAGAGTAGCCGCCACCTTTATTTTGCGTAACACACCTACAAGTGCAGATGTCACAGGGAACGTCCTCCATCGCTTTTTCGGGATCTATGACACCCCCACCACCCTCTACCCATCCATGCGTTGTTTATTGATTTACGGCTTGTGGTGCACTGGTACATTAGGCCAAGGTCTTAATGGTTGGATGAAAGGCGTGTACAACCTGGGTACCGCGTGTTTAAGTGCTTGTGGACTGGCTCCACTTTTCATCCTAAGGAGACAGACATGAGCCTTTTCATTCAATAGATGCTGATGACAAGCGATTGACAATGTAGCCCAGATTAACTGTGCGAGCAGGACGCTGAGCAGTCACACTGATCCCTGCTAGAGAGATGTGAGTGGGGTCTGAGTGTGTGAGGTGCACATGGCATAATATAGAAAAATTGCTCAGCGAGTGAATGTGCCTGCGGATGAGAGTTGTGCACAACCTGTTAGCCATAGCACCCACAACCACACCTACATCCACATTCACACACACACACACAACCACAAGCACACACACACCCACAACCACACACCCACAACCACTCACCCAGAACCACTCACCCACAACCACACACCCACAACCACACACCCACAACCACACACCCAAAACCACACACACCCACAACAACACCCACACACCCACACAACCACACACATGACACACACAACTTCACACACGACACACACAACCACAAACACACACACACACATCCACAACCACAGGCACATACACACAACCACACACACAACCACACAGCATCAGTGCACAATTTCTACAGGCACACACACCACTAGCCATCAGTGCACACATCAATTATTAACGCATCCACAATTAACTATTGTAGCAATCGCAGTATGGCGCACTTTACTTTTAAACATATTCATTTAAATCAGAGCATGCCACCATTGCTACTAAAATAAATACAATATCTTTGGGCCTACAATGTATAGACTTCTGTTGCAATTGGTGTTGCAATATTTAGCAATGCCAATAGCTCAAACGTAATTAATGCGGGACCTATTGCATTGTAAATGCTTGGTTTTTTAGGTCTTTGCTAACCTAAGAGGAACAGAGCCTTACGAACTTCCTCGTCATTCTTCCCCCTTCTGTCAGTGACAGCGTTTCCGTGGCTCTGGGCTGGAAGTATGTCACTATCTGAAATTAGCTGCGCTTGGCAGCCATGCGCTGTCTGAGGTAAAAGTCATGGCTGTGGGTCAGGGACTGTAGCCTTTGAATGCTTTCAGAGTAGCCGAATTGTCTTGTCAGTGGCTGTTCTTCTGAGTGTTTGACCTGTAGTCTGTTAAGGACACCAGAACGCACACTGAACTTTACTGAATGACAGAAATTATCAGAGAAGAATAAATTTCTCCAGTGGAGAACAGCAATTCACATACTTTTTATTTCTATATATTCCTAGTATCAGCAGTTCATATTTGGTAAGGTGAGATTTTTTATTTAATTGCAGCTATATAGGGATCTGAACATTTCATGACTGAGCCCTTGTTCTGGAGGTGCGCTACCTATTGTCACATAATGCATACATGTTATGCACCTATTATTCTTTGAACTGTAAGGCCTGTCACTAGGACTTATTCTTTCTGGGGTATAAAAATTAGTGATGATCTGCTATCCAATTTTGCTGTGTATTCTGGAAGATGATTGTAACTTTAACTTATGTCATACTCCTTCTCAAGACTTCTCAAATATAAGTACCTACCTGTAGCAGTTTACTGTTTTACTGTTGTGTATTATTATGCATTATTAACAGTAAAAACAAGCATTAGCATAGCCAATAGGTCTTGCTTTTGGGACCTTATAAGTATTTACTTATGTAGCAAAATATCCTTGGTGCAACAACATCAACTGTTGCATGGCTAAACACTTATAAGATCCCAAATGCGAGACCTACTGGCTATGCCATTGCTTGTTTAAACGCGATACCAGAGTAAAATTCTACCTCTGTGGTACTTGTTGCATTGGTTCATGCAGAAAGTGTCTGAATACGGTGATTGCTATGTAACCATGTATGTTTACATAACAATCATGTAAAAGCCACTGAAAAGTCAAGGAGCCGAACGCAGTGGCGGCTCGTCCACTATGGCAGAAGAGCGTTACCTCACAATAAAAATAAAATGATAACAACGCCAGGTTATTATCATTTTATTTTTCCCTAGTGATTTCCAGGTGTGGGGAGGGGTGTGGCTGGGCTGGGCTGTCCACAGAGCAAGTGAGAAGTGGTGGCACTTCCCAAGTGCACACAGCTGATTGGCCTGCTATCTTGGACCGGCCAAACATGTTCTCCACCAGGCTGTAATACACAGCCTGCTGAGAAACATGCCCAGGCTCACATTGTTCGTCTGAGCACTGAGCCACAGCGCTCAGACCAATCACAAGCTGCATTGCAGCATTGTGATTGGCCTAGTGCCGGGAAGGGAGCCCAGGTGCTTCCTGTTCCTGCGTCTACAAGAAGGACGGAGGAGATGCGCCACCAGTAAGGTCATTTTTTTTTCTTTTCGTTTTTCAGTTTCTCCCGTATTCTTCCTCCACTGCCCTTTGCCTCACCACTGATGCCCGATTGCAGCCGCTACTGGTAACTTCCCTTTGCCCCAACACTGGTGCCCGAGTGTAGCCGCTACTGGTAAATAGAGACAAACATCCTTTTCCTGTTCTCCTTTGAGCTCAAGGTCTTGTTCAAATTTGCGGTCTCCTAAAAGAAGTAGGCATCTACTAACAATTGATTCTTACTGCCTTGCACCAAAGTGGAACTACTCAGGGTAATCGCGGATACAGTCCCAGCAGCACTGTAAGATTTGGGGAGCAAATGTCCTGTCTCCCACATATCAGTGAAAGGGTGAAACAAGCAAAGCACACTCATTTTGCTTCTAGCCTAATATCAGATCTAATTTAGGACTGGCCTCATTGTCACATCCCCTGGGAACATTTCTAATCTTTTTTTACAAATATGAGCCACCTTCAACTCATAACTACCCCCTTGTCATTCCATGGGATTAGTAATACAAGGGGAATGGCATGATCCAGAAAAATTAAGTTTCACAGTGGTTATGTCATTTCAGATGATGGATTAAGGACTAGCTGATGAAGTTTTAGTCGATGCGATGCTCGTGAATCTTGGTGGGCATCTAGATCAGTGGGCAATATGACTGTAAGGGGCCTCGAAAAGTAGAAAGGTGTATTCTGAGTCAAGGCTATGCATGCAAGAGTATATGTGGCATATGTAGCTAAATGCCTTTGGCAGTAGTTCTCTACTTTGTATGACTTCAAACAGGATGAAGCAGATTACTCAGATGTTCTATCCGGTATGCAGGAAGAGGTTGAACATTTGTCGAATACTATTCTGTGTTGATCGCTTTGCTGGAAGTTCATCTAAGCCTTTTAGATTTAACATCTGGGTGAGAGATTGGAAAATATGCAAATGAGAGAAATCTATTGTTGCATATTTCCTTTGGGGGACAAGAAGTTGTTTGGAAATAAATTAGTTAAGAAACACCATTTGAATATCGTAAATATGCCCTTCCATGTCAGTCGTATCCAAACAGGATAGAGTATGGGAAGTTTGGTTCTTCTTATTTAAAAATGACAGGTCCTATCAAATTCCCTGCCGAGGGAAAAGAATTATGGTCAGAATCAAAGTGGAGAAAATGTTCCTGCCTGGAGGCCTTGTCTGCCAGTAGATGCCCCAGTGAATGGCTGCCTTTGTCTTTTCTTATCTACAAGATAAAATCAGTGTCCAATCATTGGGTAAAGAGTGTAGTGATAGTGACTCAAGGTCATCGTCTGGAACTCATATCTCTTCCTCTAGATACGGTGTCCGGTTCATTACTTGACCACAAAATCCCATCAAGCAATCTGCACTGAGGAAAGGCATACAGAAACGGGATGCCCCAAAAAAGCCTACTATGCCCATTTCAGAAGAAGATTTAAACTTTGTGTCTATTCAATTGAATTCCTAGTTCTAAAGGGGACCGGAGGCTTCAGATTGGTAATCACCCTAAAATTTCGGAACCAGTGGATTCTATCTACAAGTACCTTTCAAAATGTTGGCTCTTCAAGAGGTTCCAACAAAAGCTCTTCTCAGAGATTTTCTTTCATTTTTTAAATATTTATCTTTAATTAATTGTACTGCCATGTGACTTGAACACTGCTCCAAGGGTCTTCACAATAATACTGGCACAATTGGTAGGGAAACTACATCTAGAGGGTTTCTATGTACTTCTGCACCTCGACAACTGGCTGATCATCAAGGCCCTTTGACAAGAAAGCAAAAAAAGTGTTTGCAAAGTACTAACTTTGCACGGTCTATGTATCAATCTTGCGAAATCATATATAGTTCCTTCTCAGTCCATGAAATTCATGGGGATTTAGAACAGACCAGGTTTAGCGGTTTCCTTGCAGATTGGAGGTTATTAGCCCTTCAATCTTCGATTTACACCAAACATCAACCATCTTCAGCTCCGATCAGACACTTGTAAAGTGTAGAGGGACACATGCACTGGCCTTTCAGGGTTCCTGCCCATCTTCATTTTCTACTCAAATGGTGATTCCACTCTCCAAATTTGATCAGATTCATGTTCTAATCCTAACCCCTTCTTTAACATTGTCAACAGATACTAGCGTTCTGAGTGAACAAGCAAGTTTGAGTATAAGACTCCCGGTCTATGGTCGAGACCCAAGTCATTTCTTCATCTAAATGAAGGAAACTAAAAACCTTATGGAAAGGTTTTCTGTAGAAGTCATATGGAGAGGTTTTCTGACCTTCGCTTTCTCTTGTACTTCACTACATGGATCTTGTTGTTTGGGTAGAAAATACTGTGGCCAAGACACATGCCCACGAATGGGAGGAACACATTTTGTGGCATTGACAATGGTGGCACGACAGATGTTTCAATGCACATAAATCCATTGCATCCCTGAAAACAGTTCATATCAGTGGAGAACATGGAAGAAGTGAATTTAACAGCAAATCACTATAGCAGAGTTCCTACATTCACAGAATGTTTCCATCTCAGAAAACTGTTTCTCAAGATATTCAGGAGGCTTGAAACCCCATGCCTAGATATTTGTGCTACTACAGACAATCAAGCCATTTCCAAACTTTTTTCTGATTCAAGAACGGGATTATATGTTGGAAAGAATCACTACTGATCTAAGTGGCTCAAGGCCATATATGGATTTTTGCCTCCATTCGTCTTTTGTCCAAATTTATAACCATGGAGAAAGCAGATGTCCAGTTGATCATACCCTACTGGAAATGACAAGTGTGATTTCTTTTTCTCAGAGAACTGTCCATGAGACATTCATCTGTGTTACTACTTGTATCATTCCCTTTGAAGAACCTGGTACTGTTTCTTGCCAATTTGCCATGCCTTCAAGTAGATGCATAGCTTCTGAAATATATGCACACCAACATCTAGGGCTGAATGCATATTCAGCTGAGGTAGTTCAACACTCTAAATTATTCGGCACACTGTAATCTCATGAACATCACTGGTGCTCTTTCCAGTTATAGTGTGCCTCTCTCTCTCTCTCTCTCTCTCTCTCTCTCTCTCTAAAAAGTTGCAGCCTCTGTCATGACCTTCATATAAAATTCTTGTTTTTTTATTATATGATTTCTGATCAGGGTTGGCAGCGGCAACCTTAAAAGTTCTGTGGGTTGCTACCAAGGCCTTCAAGGTACCATGGAGCTGGTTAGAGGACATTGCACATTTGGTTTCACAACTAATAAAAGGTTTCCTTTTTTCAAACCCTACAAGGAATATATGTGTGCCTTTCAGTGGTTTACCACTCACAGGAATACCCCCTTTATCTTATCTTTAGATTTTCTTACTGTGAAAGGGTTTTATCTGGTTGCCATCTCAACTCTGTCTGATTGGGAGATCTAGGTTCCCTTATTATTATTCGACCCTATTTCAAAACTTTGCATGATTCATTGGCCTTAATATAATCTACCACATTTTTGTAAAAGGGTGTTCTCAGCTTTGCATTGGAAAGTGGAGGTGGCTCTTCCAAGGGTCCCAGAGGGCCAGGAAGGTGTTCAACTAAAAATCTTGATTGACATGAGACTGGAATTATTCCACTTCACTCCTATGACTGAGATTTACAAATGAGAATAATTGTTTGTCACATTTAGGGCAAGTAGACAAGGGGAAAACCTTCTACTGATACCCTGAATAGAAGGTCTGATCGCTGATTCTTCACGAATAGGATATTACAAATGTTTCTCTCTCTCCCTTTGTCAGGGTAAATCACTTACGGGATTGCCTGCTTCTTGGTGTGTGCAGGGCAGCAACATGAGTCTCCCTTTCTACTTTTCTAGTAGATTATGTTTTGATGGTTTCGGATTTTGAAAGCTTGGTGGTAGGTCAGTCTGCACTTGCTCAGGTGGGACTTGATTGTATCACTAACATGTGATCTGTTCTTGCAAGTAAACTTTAAACTGGGGATTGCATTGATTCCGGTGTATTCCATTGATGCTCATGATTTGTGCTTCTTCAGCAGTTGGCTTTGGGGTGTCCTCATCTTAATATAGGAATTGTATGAGGAAGATGGGGTGCATAATGATTGCGTTACTTAAGACAATCTTCAGCACTATTTCTTAATCAATGATGGGTCTGAGAAGGCATGTTTATAGGATTCTTTAACAAAAAACAGAAAGATGGTAGGGCATTAATATCTTTTACAGCCCCTCCCAGAAGGCAGAGCTGCGAAAGGACAAAAGAAAGGTGGGACTCCA
Source organism: Lissotriton vulgaris (assembly GCF_964263255.1). NCBI lineage: Eukaryota > Metazoa > Chordata > Amphibia > Caudata > Salamandridae > Lissotriton > Lissotriton vulgaris. Next base: position 67,336 of record NW_028255555.1, read on the forward strand.
AAAAGCTTGAGGCTTTCAAGAAGGACTGGCAGGTGGCAGATGTCTTGTTTCATAATAGAAACGGTATGAGGAATAATGATGGAGAGAAAGTAATGAAGAATATTTTAAGTCATCTGACCATTACTTGCAACCTCTACTTCATTACTTTGCAAACATGTCCGTAAAAAGACACTCAACCGTTCAAATCGTCCACCCCAATAAATAAGATGTTTTTCAGCTACCATTGAAATCTGCGATTTCTAAAGATGTCATGAGTTACGTGTTACGACTCCTGCTTTACCCAGCTAAGCAGGAGGATATTACAGTCCTAAAAACGTTTTTGGGTGTAAGAAGAGGGAGTGCAAATCTGAAAGAGTGTCTACCCACCCATGACTTAAACGGAACCCGTATCTGGTTTTGTGAAACACTTGTCATCAAGGGGCCATTAAGTGTTTCTCTGAGGTGAATATAAACTTCCTGATTACTCAAACATACATCCTTTTTCAATATAAACATTTCCTTCAGAAGCCTCATTTCCAGTACTGCTTTGAGATTAAAAACGTGAACACCTATTTCTCTTCTGACTTACAGCTAGATTCATGAAAGAGCCGTTTTGCGATTCCTTAATAGCGATTGTTAAGGAATCGCTATTAAGGACTTGCAAAACGGGATTCATGTAGGAATCGCTAAATAAATTGCGATTCCTACACATTCCTTATTTGCGATTAGCAAATTGCTAATCGCAAATAAGGAATAACTCCCCATTCATTCCTATGGGCCTAAAGGCCTAAAGGCCCATAGGAATGAATGGGGAGTATTCCTTATTTGCGATTAGCAATTTGCTAATCGCAAATAAGGTAGCGATTTCAAGGGTGCCAGGGGTGTCCAAAGGACACCCTGTAGCACCCCTGAAATGCAAATTTACACAGGTGTTGCGCACACACATGTCCAAAGGACATGTGCGTGTGTAACATGCACCAGAGAAAAATGCACTAAAGTGCTTTTTTCTATTTTTTCGCTATTTACCACAAAGTCAGACTTCGTGGTAAATAGCGGCCAAATATTGCGAATTTGCAATTTAAAATTGGTTAAAGAATTGAATTTAAGGAATCTCTAATCGAGATTCCTTAAATGCAATTCCTCGCAAATATGCGATTTCGCAAATAGCGATTTTTGCATTTGGGATGATGAATCCCAAATGCAAAAATTGCGCTTGCAAAGGGCCAGATTCTGAGAATCTGGCCCTTTGCGAGCCGATTTTTCGTTCATGAATCTGGCTGATAATTCCATATATTCCTTGATGCTTTCATGTTAGACAGAAGCTCTGGTTTTCCACTCCTGGATTTAGTTGCCAGCATCAGAGCAACTAGAATTAGATCTGAGCAATCTCCTCTAGAAAGAACCACTCTGGCTTTTTATTTTCTGTTGTTCCAGAGATTGTTAGTATTTGTTAGGCTGCGCAGCAGTATAAGAGCCAGCAAACTTTGATGAGGAATAATACTCCTCCCTTTATTTGAGTGTGTAGTTTGCACAGACTTACCCTGCTACTCCTCTTCCATCCCACAAGAGGTTCAAAAAATATCTAGAGTTGTTGTAAGCATATTTAATCAAATTTAAGATGGTGTACCGAAAAAAAACATGAATTGTAAAAAATAACATTATTTTAACAGAGTGAATTGTATCCCTATAAACAATAGCACACTGTAGTATAAGGATCGTTGATGTAATTTAATTAATTTTGCAAAGGTCTTAATGGGTGCTTAAACCGCTTGACACCTTGCTACCAGTGGTGTCATCTAGACTCGTTAAGAACAAACATTCAACAAATATAACACTTCGTGGATGCACACACTTGTAGCATGAATTGTTTATTAACAGGGCCGACCACATTTATATCACTGTGTTCATTTTCAGATAATATTTGCAAAAATTATTGTCCATTTCAGAGCACCTGAAATCAACTTAAATACCAATAGTATATCCGCGATTTTTCATTTTAAACCATCTTTATTGGGGTTTTTCAGTACATTGATCCTGCAGCAATCATGCCGAGCATCACAATTTAGGAGTAAAGGCACATCATTATGTAACATAGATGTTCAATGCCAACATAGCCCTGTGTTTGAAGATCTTATAGCAGGTTTGAAACAAGAATATAAAATAACAATCTTGAGCCTATCCTCCTCTCACATGAGGAAACATGGGGGCGATGTAAGCGCTCCCTTTAGCCATGTAGGACTATGGACTTGCCACTCCACCATTCTACCGGTATCTAGCCACTGTCTGTTAATAATGGTGCTTCTGGGGTGGAAAGCCCAACCGCTTCCAGGAAGGGGAAACCCTACCCCCAGGATCCACTCACAGGAGCTTTTGCGGAGGGAAGACGTTCTGCCAATCCCTCCGGGGAGCACTTCACTATACAGAGCCAACATCACTCTCTGCAGTTCCTTTCCGCTCTGCCAGAAGCTTGTCCCCCTCTGCGGCAATGGGGTGCCTCCTCAGTCCCAACACCTCCTCCCGATGAAGTGCCACAGCCTCCACCTCACCGGGCCACCAACCCTCACTACTGAGTCACGCTTGGGAGCGCAGTGGCCTTCCAGTGCATCACAACTGCTCGCCTGGCAAGCATCAATGCGTCGCCTTCTCTTCTAAGCCTGTAGAGGCCCAGTAGGCAACTGTCTGTGTTGTCCAAGTCAAAACATAGTGTGACACAGGCAAGGGTTTGCATAGACCTCCGCCTATAACCTGCAGGCACACGGGCAGCTCCAGAACATATGTAGCATATCGGCCACAAGGGATCAGCAGTGCCGGTAGGGAGACAAAATATCGAAATATAAAAATCGATAAACAATAATATTGATGTTTTAATTTCAATGGTATAGAATATCGATGTCCAAAATATCGACAGACAGAATATCGATTTTTATGGTATGTATGTTACAAATATCGAAATTTACTAATATCAAAATTATGTTTAGTGTTATGTATTTTATTATGTTGTTTATATGTTTGTTAAATATGTTATTAAATGTATGTTTGAAAATTAGTAATTTAGTTTACATTTTGCGTTTTAGTATCAGAGCGGGTTGTGGGTTTATAGGGGAATAGGGTGGGAAGTAATTTAATAATAATTAATGAATTTATATATTTATTTGAATATTTTTAAATATTAATTAATTGGAAAATAATTATTAATAATTAGTTAATTAAATTAATTAGAGTTAATGTGCTAATATATTTAATGTTTTGTTATTGTTAATTAATAATTAATTGGTAATTAATTAATATTAATTAGTTAATTACATTAATTAGAGTTATTGTGCAAATATATTGAATTTTTTGTTATTGGTAATTAATAATTAGTTGGCAATTAATTAATATTATTTAGTTAATTACAATAATTAGAGGTAATGTGCTAATATAAGTAATATTTTGTTATTGTTAATTAATTAGTATAAAATAATATTAATTATTTAATTAAATTAATTAGAGTTGATGTGCTAATATATTAAATTTTTTGTTATTGGTAATTAATAATTATTAAGTGAATAAATGATATGAATTTTTTATGTGTAGTGGGTTGTGTGTTTATAGGGTAATAGGGTGTCATAAGTAAACGTAATTAATTAAAGAGATTGTATTTCTTTATTGGTATTTATTGTTAATTAATTGGTAATTAATATGTGTTAATTAGTTCAATTAAAATTACATCAATTTAATAATATTAATTGTTATTAATTGATTAATTGATATTTATATTAATTGTGTTTTTGTGTATGTGTACTGTGTTGTGTGTTAAAGGGGGAGCAGTGTGTGAAGTAATTTTTACCCCCATGCTATCCAACGCTTTCCCTACTGTTGCACCCTCTGGAGTGGGAATAATTATTTTAACTCCTACGCTATCCAATGCTTTCCCTACAGTTGCACCCTCTGGAGTAGGAATAGTAATTTTTACCCCTACGCTATCCAACGCTTTCCCTACTGTTGCACCCTCTGGAGTAGGAATAGTAATTTTTACCCCTACGCTATCCAACGCTTTCCCTACTGTTGCACCCTCTGGAGTGGGAATAGTAATTTTAACCCCTACGCTATCCAACGCTTTCCCTACTGTTGCACCCTCTGGAGTGGGAATAGTAATTTAAACCCCTACGCTATCCAATGCTTTCCCTACTGTTGCACCCTTTGGAGTGGGAATAGTAATTTAAACCCCTACGCTATCCAACACTTTCCCTACTGTTGCACCCTCTGGAGTGGGAATAGTAATTTTAACCCCTACGCTATCCAACGCTTTCCCTACTGTTGCACCCTCTGGAGTGGGAATAGTAATTTAAACCCCTACGCTATCCAATGCTTTCCCTACTGTTGCACCCTTTGGAGTGGGAATAGTAATTTAAACCCCTACGCTATCCAACACTTTCCCTACTGTTGCACCCTCTGGAGTGGGAATAGTAATTTTAACCCCTACGCTATCCAACGCTTTCCCTACTGTTGCACCCTCTGGAGTGGGAATAGTAATTTTTACCCCTACGCTATCCAACGCTTTCCCTACTGTTGCACCCTCTGGAGTGGGAATAGTAATTTAAACCCCTACGCTATCCAACGCTTTTCCTACTGTTGCAATATGTGGAGTAAGTATATATATTAATTTATATGTAGACTTTTTAATTTATTTTAAATGTATATGTATTACTTATTATTGTTTAAATATGTTTTAATGTTTTTATTTAATATTTGTGAATTTATATGTATTTTTAAATTATTTTTACATTATTATTAATACATTTAAAAAAACGATATTTTTAATTTCGATATTTTTGTACTACGATATTTTTTTTCCGATATTTTTGTACTTCCCTTTATAAAGATATAACTCCGATATTTTAGATTTCGATATTTTTGTGTCGATATTTTTGTATGTAGATATTTTGTCTGTCGATATTATGTCAGACATTCCAGCAGCGCCTGCACCACTGCATAATATATTCAATATAATCCAGCTAGCATTAGGAAGGCTCTGTGCAATATATTGTGCTGAATATATTGGAACCGGTTGTGGCAAGAGACCGCGCGTGGGCAACCCAATGCTCTGCTCCACTCCTTTTCGAACAGCGTGTGGGCAATATCCCATTCCCAGGTGTGCCATACCAATGCCAATTGATTGTATGCGTTAAGAAGAAGGCTTTTGTGAGCCAGGAAATCAGTCTGCATATATTTCCCATGGTGCACAGGGTCTGCATCAGCAGGTGTGGAGTTTGTTCTGTGTCCGTAATGTCCCAGAGGTGCCTTTGTGTTAGGAACTGACCTGCTGGGAGGTCCATTTGCTCCAACAGTAATGAAACGAGATAATCGCTCCTTGTTGGAAAAGACCGCTTATCATGCCTAACCTCACTGTCTCCCAGATTTATGCTCCTACCTGGCCCACTGCAGCCTTAAAGGCACACATGGAGTTTAGGGGCAATTGTGGGGCATACCCGGGAATCCTTGGCAACATATGCAGAGCTCTGTGAAGACTCGCAAGCGCTACCCGGAAGAAGCTGAATGAGGTCTCTGGCAACCGTGCCAGGAAGAAAGATTCCCCTTATAGGTGAAGAGGTGTGGTGCAGTAGCCAGGGCAGCTGATTCCAGAACACGGGGCTCACTTTTCGATCCCCGGCAGCAGGTTTGCCTAGCCCCCTGTGACTCTAGGCATGGCTCTCTTAATCTTCCGGATGGCCTCCAGTGCAGGGACACCTTGCCTGAGGTAGCTGCGCACTTCACAAATGCTGTTATTATTATTATTATTATTATTATTATTATTATTATTATTATTATTATTATTATTATTATTATATCTTGGTCTGTGCCCTAGCCTCCGTCTCCACTTTCAGCTCCACCTCCTCTAGACTGTAGCCTTTGAGCCACCAGGCAAGCCTCTGGAGCTAGGCTACCAAGTAATAGTGCTCAAACACTGGGACCCTCAATCCAATGTGCTCAGGCGGCAGCTCCAGTATGGAGAGAGCCACTCTAGATCTCCCTTTGTTTCAGATCAATCCACCCAGCATCACATTCAAAATGCTGAAAGTGCTGCGGGGAATATGGAGGGGCAGCTTCACAAAGTAATAGAAGAACCTGGGCAACATCACCATTTTTGCAAGTGCCAACCGGCCCTGTACTGTGAGGGGAAGGGAGCACAAAAAAAGGTCTTGTGACGTATGGAAGATCGTAATGCCCAAGTATCTGAAGGTCTGCAGCTTTCACCGAGCAACATGAGCCCCGACCCTGACGACCTGTGCAGGGCAATTAGGATGTAACAGGAATAAGCAGGTCTTGGTCCAGTTAATGCCCAGTCCCAAGGCGGCTTTGAAGCAGTCTAGGATATGTGTGATGTCAGCAATGCATGCTTGCACGTCCTTGATGTACACAAGGACATCAGCAGCATATAGTGAAACAGTGGGAAGCTTGCCTCCAACTGGTATGCTCCAGGCATGTCCAGACTGTTGCAGCCATTGTGCTAGTGGCGCCATTGCCAGATTGAAGAGCAAGGATGAGAGGAGGCAGCCCTGGTGCATGCCCCTACATATCAGACACAACTGTGAGTTCTGTCGCCCTATTCTGAATCTTGCTGTCTGCTCTGTGTAAAGGAGGTTGTTCAACTGGAATAGCCTGTCTGGAATACCCATCCCCCACAGCACCTCAAAGAGGTAGTCCTAGTTAATTATCAAACGCTGTCTCGACATCCAAGATCAGGCATGTTGAGTAAGGTCAGCGGGATGGGCCTCCTGCAACGGCCTATGCAATCTCCAAATATTCAGCATAGTAGACCTGCCCAGTATAAAACAGTTCTTGTCCGGGTGTATCAAGGTGGCCATTTTCTCAAGCAACTATTATCCAAACAGTGGCTCTTGAGCAATACTCATACACTGTATAGTTAGATACCCATAAAGATAAATCACAAAAACAAGAAAAAAATAAGAAAAAGGTCTGATAAGAACATAATATCGTGAATAACCATGTACATAGTATACATAATTTTAATAGGAAGCAAAGGGCGCAAAAACAGTTACACTCATACAGAATCTATAATGACACAGGACATGTAAAAAATCAAAAACACAATGGCATAGGAAAATATATATACAGCAATCAACACAGTGTACAATCAAAAATAATGTCCTCTAGGATTTAGGCCATGTTGGAAGTGTTGACGGCGTTTCAACCCAAAGTTGTTTAAAGGGTAATCATCAGGACAAAGAGCTTCAAGAGTGGGAAGCGACCACTTAACACAGTTGTCTTAAGAAATAACAACATATACATGGTATTGATGAATGATAATGCAATTCAAAACAGCTCATGCCTTAACCAACACCGAAAGTAATGTTTTTTTAGGACAACGTGGACAAGGCAGGGGGAGGGGGTGGGGAAAAACCCGTCTTCCACCACCCCAACATTGGAATTTTCAGGTGGGGGAACGGCAAACCCGCCGAAAATTCAGTGGGGCTCCCCGCAATAGATGACACAGTGAATGTGGCTAATTCATGTTGACTGAAAAGACTGCTTGTTTGATACTCAAATCGAATTACTACAGTTTTTCCAGAGATTGCGGTTGAAGTATTTCTTTATGGAAAAAACTAGTAATGTGATTTTTAATCCATCTAATCTACGACTTCCATCAACATTTAATCTTCCTACCGTACAAATGCCTGCTGAATTGTTGGCATTTGAATCTATGGTATTGCGGGATGTGACCGCTTTGAATGCCGGATTTGAATACACTCCCCACAATATCACTCTCCAAGAGAGACAGGCCTTAAATTCTTTGAAAACAAAGAATTGAATATAAAACCGGCCGATAAGGGGGGTGGGATCGTGATACAAACTTTGGAAATGTACAAATCTGAAATTCATCGCCAATTGGCTAACACTGACCATTATACCATCTTGCATAAGAATCCTCTCTTTGATTTACAAAAATTGATCCTGCAGTTTACTACTGAGGGTAAACTAGCAGGTTTTCTCAGTTTCAAAGAATTCGATTTTTTAAACACCAAAGTACCACGCACTCCAGTGTTATATACCTTGCCAAAGGTGCATTAAGATGTTCAAAATCCTCCGGGTCGACCCATAGTTTCTGGCTGTGTAAATACATAGATATATTTATCAAGGAGTTAGCCCCTGTTACCCGTAGCTATGTACGTGACAGTGGTGACATCATTTGCCAATTGGCCCAAATGCATTTTGACCCTCTGACTGAGTTACTCGTGTGTTTGGATATTGAATTCTTATACACAAATATACCGCAGAGAGAAGGGATTGAAGTGATCAGACAGGCTTTAGATACCCATCCAGGGTCTGTGACTGTCCCTACTGATTTTATAATCAAGTTATTGACCATCTCGCTCACCAGGAATTACTTTGAATTTGATGGGATTTTCTATTTACAGACAAAGGGAACATCTATAGGGGCTTCTTATGCCCCCAATGTTGCTATTCTCTTTGTTGATAATTTTGAACAGGCATATATTTACAATGAAGACGGGAATCCATATTTCTATCACGCGCGCCATTGGCGCTAATATATCGACAGCATTTTTTTGGTTTGGACTGGGGACACCTCCATTTTATAAGATTTTTTGGCTTGGCTTAATTCTTGTTTGCCAGATTTGAAATTCACCTCTAATGCCAGTAATTAGAGTGCTGATTTTCTTGATTTAACCATCATCCATTATGAGGGTAAAATGGCCACTAAGCTTTTTACCAAACTTATGGCCAGCATTACACTTTTGGAATATGCCTGCCATCACCCTTGTGGCCTGAAGGAGGGCCTACCTTTTGGTCAGTTCCTGCGGATCCGCTGAAACTGCCAATTTAGGGAGGACTACTTCAGAGATGCTGAAATACTTGTCCAAAAGCTCGAACATCGTGGCTACCCTAGGCGACTCATTAAACGCTCTTCATAAAGGGCATGGTACAACCCTCGTGATTCCCCGAACTCCTAAAATACTTACACGCATACCATGTGTTACCACTGTTGGTACTAAAAGTAACCAAATAACCAAAATAGTGACACAACACTGGCCGTTGGTACAGGCGGTTGGAATCTCTAATGAGTTACCGGTCTTTTCATTCAAACGAGGTAAGAACATACACGATCATCTAGTCAGAGAGGCTTTACCTACCAAGGTATCCCCTGATTTAACAATGCTATGGGGCCTTAATAAAAATGTGGGCCATTATCGTTGTGGAAGTTGTTTAATGTGTGATTCCACAACTAATACCAAACAATTTGTACATGGCAATGTGAAATACGATTTGCGGTACCACACCAATTGCAACTCACAAAATGTGGTCTATGCCATTTGGTGCCCGTGTGGTCTGATCTATGTTGGTCAGACCACACACGTGTTAAGACGCGACTATCTCAACATAAAAGCTGAATTTGCTGTATGAATGAACACGCACCCTTAGTAACACATTTTAGGGAGTATGGCCATACTCCATCAGATTTGCTATGGCAGGTTATTGAATTGATCAAAAGCCCCCCTAGCGGTGGCGATATCGCTAGAAGACTTGATCAAGCGGAATGTCGGTGGATGTTTCGCTGTGTAGCATTAACAATGGACTCAATAGTATTCGCGAATGTACTGCTGTACTCTTCGGTTAATGTCTGTCTTGAAAATGTATGACTCTGTCTCCAGTTTCTGTAATGTTGTCACCTTCAGACTGATATATCAATGAATTATCATTCTTGACATGGATTTTATTTTCCGATTGAAAAATGGACTCATATGTGTTAAGTGAAATGTTTGGTTCATCTTAATAATGTCTGTTACAGGCTATTATGGCTTTTTTGCTGAGTCAATTATCTAATTGAGAAATTTACAACAATTGTATTAATATGTTTTATTCCATATGTGTTATATTTGATCTTCATGTAATCTGTGTTGATTTATTTCTATTTGCAATTTTTATTATTGTGGGATGAAGAATATGTATCTTGTTTTGACATAATTTGTATAATGCATACACCAAATTGCACAGTATTGTGTGGACCAAGGATATCATTTGCTCTACTCATAACCGAATCTATTGGGCGGATGATTTCAAGCTAGGTCGAGGTATTGGTTGTAAACTGATTATATGTAGTGTATATGCAAAGCCTGAAAAGATTAGATGTACAATGTTTTTAAATTGCTGCTCTTGGTGATGGGTTTCTTATCTGTTTCTACTACTTAACCTGTTTCAACATGGCCGCCAGATTTCATTTGGGTCGACGAAAAATCTTACTTTTATTTTTAGGCTTCATGATATAACTTCAACATCACAATGGTTAACATTATTTTAAATAACCCTATTCTGCCTTTTTATGAGGTCGATCGGGCTTTCCTGTAGATCGATTGCAATATGTCTGGTACGGCGATCAGTCCCCTTTCTTTGTTAATGGTGGTACGCTTATAAGGCGTGCGGTCGTTTACTTCGTTTCCCGCAGAGTTTGGATTGCCGGTCTGTTGCATGATGGAGATCGCACACTGAGTTTCGTCTTGAAGTAAGTTGGGGGTCTGTTTTGGGTTTGTAAGCCTTTTTTTAAGTTCCCCTTGGCCCCTGGAGCCTTCTGCCATTAGGGTAATTTTGATTTTGGCTCATGTCATTTCACCCATCCGCGCATTTTAGGTTTCGGCAATGTTTATTGTTAGGGGATAGTTCGACCGCCAGGGTTCTTTTTAGCCCCTGCCGAGTTTAGATATCAGTGATCCAACCGGTTGCTCACACGTATTGTTAATCTTTCTGTGTGGGAGACCTTTTCAATTTCCCCTGAATTTATGCCCACATTAATCTTTTGACTTGATTTGTATGTTTACACGCTCAAGTAACTCTTGTGTCTAAGAGCTTTTCTATTACGCAATATTTATGCTTTCATTTGACCTATGACGGGGATTCTCCCTCCAAGAGGTTGTTTCACTCCCTTAATATCTCAACTGCTATATTTTTGCAGTTAGGTTGGAATTGTGACTCAACTTAATTGTGTTTTTTCTTGGTTTCAGTAATTAATTTTGGACGGCCCTGATGTTGCTAAAAGATCTTCTTCTCACCTCAAATTTTGCTCTAGTGCTGGTTTCCATTGATGTCTGCCTTGGTGACTCTACATTTAATGTACAAGTTTTTGAATTTACAGGTATGAGTTTTTGTCTCTACCCGATATCGAAGTGTCTAATTCTTGAGTCTGGCTGAATTGTACAATCACATTTTCTCTCGTTTTTAGGACTCCCCTGTTCCTAATAACTTTTATTAAATAAAAAAAATTCTTGGATACGAGGAGTTACAAGGCGAACAGCTTTTCAAGGTTTTTCTGTTGTTCTCACAGCCTTTGATATTTCACTTCTCTCTCAATTAGTTACACTCTGTGTAATTGTTGGGCTGATTGGTTCTACATTTCTTTCCCCTTCCCTTAATCATAAACCTCTTTTTTGATTATTCACCAATCCCAAAACTCTGGAGCACATACTTTCGGTGTTGGTTAAGGCCTGAGCTGTTTTGAAATGCATTCTCATTTATCAATACCATGTCCATGTTCTTATTTCTTTAGACAAATGTGTTAAGTGGTCGCTTAAAGCAACTGTGTTATCCCAGTGCACTCAGTGGTTCACAATTTTTTTTTAGCAGAGTGCGCTTACATCAGGTTGGTGCTGCATTCGTCGCACGTAGTCTGACCGTGCCTTTTACAAAGAGGATCTATGTTGTGGGTAGAGTCATCTATCCAACAGAATGTGCGCACTTTAAACTTGAAACGTATGTTTCTTCGCGAAGTTCCGTTTATTAATTTTTAAAGTTCAGTTGACATTCCAAAAAGAACCTTTTTCGAAACCATATGTGGTTCAATACATCTTTGCAAACATAATGATAGTCTTATGGTGCAATTTTCAATAATTGTTGTCGATATGTTGCATATATACCCAATGCATTTTGGGTCGACAAAATGGGGACCCTTCGTCAGGGGTCTGTAAAGGAAGTTAAACAGGACCAAATCAAAACCTCCACAAAGTAATATTGCAATGATGTGTCGTACATTAAGAAAATTAAAAGACCTGCATGTATACCATGAAACCGAACGGAAGGAGTAAAAGGTTGACACCGATTCACGATTAGCAACTATGTAATTTGAAGCTACACTCAACCTTTTACTCCTTCCTTTCGGTTTCATGGTATGTATGCAGGTCTTTTAATTTTCTTAATGTACGACACATCATTGCGATATTACTTTGTGGAGGTTTTGATTTGGTCCTGTTTAACTTCCTTTACAGACCCCTGACGAAGGGTCCCCGTTTTGTCGACCCGAAATACATTGGGTATATATGCAACATATCGACAACAATTATTGAAAATTGCATCATAAGACTATCATTATGTTTGCAAAGATGTATTGAACTACGTATGGTTTCGAAAAAGGTTCTTTTTGGAATGTCAACTGAACTTTGAAAATTAATAAACGGAACTTCGTGAAGAAACATACGGTTCAAGTTTAAAGTGTGCACATTCTGTTGGATAGATGAATCTACCCACAACATAGATCCTCTTAAGTGGTCGCTTCCCACTCTTTAAGCTCTTTGTCCTGATGATGACCCTTTAAACAACTTTGGGTTGAAACGTCGTCGACCCTTCCAACATGGCATAAATCCTAGAGGACATTATTGTTTGATTGTACACTGTGTTGGTTGCTGTATATATATTTTCCTCTGCCATTGTGTTTTTGATTTTTTTACATGTACTGTGTCATTATAGATTCTGCATTAGTGTAACTGTTTTTGCGCCCTTTGCTTCTTATTACAAATGTTATACTATGTACATGGTTATTCACGATATTATGTTCTTATAATGCCTTTTTCTTATTTTGTTCTTGTTTTTGTGATTTTATGGGTATCTAACTATACAGTGTATGAGTATTGCTCAAGAGCCACTGTTGGATAATAGTTAATAAAGCCCCTGGCTCTTGTTCTAGGATTGCCCCTGTGGTTTGAAAAATTTTTCTCAAGCAGGCGCACCACTAATACTTTGCTTAGGATTTTATAATCACTGCCCACCATGGACAGTGATCTGTATGAAGTGACCCCCTGCCACCATCTCATGGATGGTGGCAGGTTCCCTCTGCTATGGCAGTCAAGTAAAGTTCCGACAGCTTGGACTAGGAGGGACTCATAAGTTTTGTAGAATTTGCTGGGTAGGCCATCGAGCCGTGGGGTTCTACAGGTGGAGGAGGCACGAATGGTACCCCGTATCTTAATGGGTGTCATCCAGGGCTTCCCTATGCTCAGTGGGTATCCATGGCAGCGTGACCATGGGTAAAAATTCATGAATTGCCGACCCAGATGAGCAGGCACAGGGCTGCAGAGGACCTGATAGTGCGCATAGAAGGTGCCATGTATCGCCTCCTGAATACTGTCCCCCGAATTGGGGGAGCTATGGATACAGGTAATCGGGTTAATGTCTGATGCATGCCTTAACAGCCACGCCTGCAGTCACTGTTTGCCCCCCTCCACATGCTTCTTAGTTTGGTATGCCTTGTAATCTAGGAAATGCAATGACTCAAGCAGCCATACATGGCGATCCAGTATCTCTAACAGTGCCACCCGCGTGGTGCAGTCCGATAATATCTCCTCCCAAGGCATCCCAATAGAGTCTTCACCTGGGTGAGTTCCCGGCTGATGTTGCCCCATGCACCAATAACTGCGTGAGTGCAATGGCTGCCAATCACTGCTTTCAACCCCTCCCACTTCACCAGGTGTGTGGAGGATTTGTTACTATTGTCAGTTATGTAATTAGCTACTATCTCGTGGACCATTTCTCAGAATACCAGGTTCTTGATCGCAGTGGGCTGCAAGTGCCATGTGGGCATTGGCGGGTGGGGTCCCCCATGTGCTGTGTCGTAATAGTGGGTTGAGGTCCAACAGGGTCTTACATAGGTATTCCATACCTGTTGCATTAAACTGTATAATACAATGGCAAGGATGCAGCCAAGTCTGACATAAAGGTCATGGGGCGGGAAATAAAAGGAATATTCTCTGGTGATCGGGTTCAAGGTCATCCAGCGATCCACCAGTGACAATGTGTAAACCATTGTATGAAGTGGGTTGCTGTGAGTGCTGCATAGGAATCAGTAAGGTGGGATCGATCAAAGACTAGATCCAGTACTCAGTTAAAGTCTCTCCCAATGATCCCCAGCAGGTGGGACCACTTGACAGCAGTGACAAAATGCATGCCAGAAACTGTGATTGGGCCATATTAGGAATGTACACACCGCCCAGTAACACCTCCTGTTCAGTCAGGTTCCCATCCATGAAAACGCATTGCCCCTCTGGGTCCACCTCCATCCTTTTACTTTGAAAAGGTATTGCGGGGCATATCCAAATTAACACCCCGTCCCCCCAAAGCCCGAGTAGGTTGTGCCAATCCATTTCACCCTCCAACGCTTATGCAGTGTCTGATCCTACCTCCAAGCAATGTGTGTTTCTTGAAAAAAAGCTCTAGGGGTCCCTTGCCACCTTAATGTATTGGTGGACAGCATGGCGCCTTCTAAGTGGCCATGCACCGAGCATTCCAGGTTAAAAATGATACTCTATACCCATGGTGATGCACATAGTAAGGGGAGGGGCACAGGTGGGAAAGGTGGAACCCCGACCCCTAGCAGCTGTGGGCTGGAGGGCAGTCCTCAAGAATAATACTGTGCATTTATGAGGGGAGACTCAGATCGAACAATAAAACACCTTTTCTAACTCCCGACCCCAGGGTGGCAGAGAAACATCTGGCTGCCCAAACAGTTAACGTAACACATCAGGCTAATGGGTCCTGTGCAATTGCAATTCAAAAGTCATAGGGTTGCAAAAGTGTGGTGGGGGGGACATAAGTATATCAGAACCCTCAGTGTCCAAGTATGGCAAAGTCCAGCAGGGGGCCCGTCTGCATTGGTGAATTTTCCAACCCCCTCTGCCTGAACCGTTGTGGGAGAGGGGGCATGTGTAGTAGTCAGCAATAGGTGGGTCTTATAATTTTGGGAGTGACTCCATCCCACTAACTGACACTAGAGTATATTATCAGCCGTCTGTGGTTTGACCACAGGGACTAGGACAGAGGAGACATTGTTTTGCATGATCACTGACTCAACCGAAGATGAAGGATCTCCCGACCCTTCAGTGAGACCTGCGGGGTCCGGATCCCCGAGGTGAACTGCCACAGCAAGTACTGATATTGGCTCATGCAGTGTCTGTGACAGCTTGGGGGCGGCGGGGATGCCAGCATCACCTCAAGGTGTATTTCAGGGATCTCTGTTGGCAAGTGTCAATATCCTCAGGCAAGGTATCCCATCGCAATTCAACCCAGTCTCATGCATCACTCATTTCTGTAAAGGTGTAGGATTTCAACCCTTTTAGTTTTGCGGAAACTGAAGTGAGTATCTAAGCCAGGTCTCTCACAACTAGCACTTTACTCCAAAGAAGGGTGCTCTCCTGCACTGAACCATCAGTGTGTAGTTTGGGAACAATAGAATTTTATAATTGTCGAAAGGGAGGGGGCCCGGATGCCTAGCAGCCTGCAGCACTGCGTATCTGTCCTTTAAGTTCAATATCCTAGACAGCATCAGCTGCTGTGGGGTACCTGGTTGGGAGGCATTTTGCCAGAACTCTGTGTACTTGCTCGACAGTAAAGTAAGGGGACAGACCCTCAAGTGTCACCCACACAGCATGCAATGGGGCTCTCCTCTCCAATCCCTCTGGAAAACAAATCAATCTTATATTATTTCACCAGGAGTGACCTTCGAGGTCGTCCAGTTTGCCCTCTAGCTGCCGGACCGTACTGCTAGGCATGGGTCTGGCAACTGCTGAGCACACTTTCTGTCTCTGGCTTAGGCCTTACTGTAACTCTGCTGGGGGTCCCCACTGTCCTACCACTTCTCCCTTCTTGGCTTACCCAACACCAATTGTGTGCATTGCAAGGGGGAGCAGGGCCTGGGCCACATTACTGACCGCCACCAGAGGCCACTGCTGTCGGGATTCCCTGTGGCGGTATACACCTGTTACAACGCATTTGTTACAACGTACTACCATTACAACGCGACTTTTACAACGCATACCATTACAACGCATTGCGCTGGGGGGCGCTCTAGGATAGGGAATAAGTATAATTTACTATCCAACACCTTCCCTAGGGTCCACGGGGACTGGAGTTAGAATAGTAAATTATACTTACCACTATCCAGCACCTCAAAGCGCTATGCGTTGTAATGGTATGCGTTGTAATGGTCGCGTTGTAATAGTAGGTAGTTGTAACGGTATGCGTTGTAACATGGTACATCCCCCTGTGGCGCTCACCGTACACCCTGGGGGGGAAAGAAACAGAAGAGAAGAAGGCTCTTGGCATCAGCTGCCACCCACAGCTCCTGCCGCTCTCCTGCAGGCCCACTGACGACGCAGCGCGCATGCTTCAGTTCAGCAGCAGCACGGACCTCCCAATTGAAGTGAGCAATCCTCCGGTGCCACCCAAGCACACCTGCGGTCTTGCAGTGCACCCCATGGCTACCAATGGCCCCAGACAGACCCAGGGCTCAATGATACTGGTGAATTTTGGAATCTTTGCTCTGGAACCGCACCAGGTCATGTCCGCCATCTTGCAGCACGTAGCCATGCACCAAACAGTATATCCACGAGTCTTCATTTTTCCACAATAAATCATTCTATTAGAGCATGCTGTTCAGCTTTAAAGTAGCATTCTGTAGCGAGAAGTCAGGAGTTAGTACTTAAACTCCCAACTGCTCAATCAATTTTGTTATGGTGTTCTCTCAACTCGCTCTACATAGTTAAAAAAATAAAGCTCGGCCATTGTCAAGTGCTACTGAGGCACCATTCTGACAAGGACGTAGGCCATGTTGGAATGGTAAAGTCAAAAAACCCTAAAATAGCTGAATCTCGCCACGATGCATTTGTGTTCATGTGTCGCAATGCATGCTTTGATGCATACAGCAGCAATATTGGAATTAACCATTAAAGATAGCCACCATAAGCACTCATGGGTGCACATGCAGCATTATGTTTGCGCACATAAGCATTACTTGAACTCGTGTCGTGACATGCGGGTGGCCATTTGGGTTTTTATTCTATTTTTTACTTTTCTCAAAGTGCCCGCAGTCATGTTGGAATAGTAAAATTAAAAAACGTGTGTGGTGTTCCAATGCGACCAAGTGTTAGCAAAGCCAGTAGGTGTGCACTTGCCTGCTAATGGTGACACTTAATGGTTTTTCTAATGTTTGGTATATTAGGGCCTTAAAGAAGTCTTAATGATTCGAGGGGGCTGCGTTTTAGGTTTGGCTTGGCACTGCAGCTGTTGCTAGACCTCATGTGACCACCTGAAAAAGAACTTAAAGAAGCAGCTTTGAGAGAGGTGTTTAGGCTCTGTCCACATGTCGATATTGGTACCCAAAAGTTTCGATTAGGAAGAAGGTGTGTGCTTTCACTTAAGAAAGAGTGCTTGTGTTGCAGTCTTTTCCTGAGAAGGCACAGGACCTGAGTTGGTTATGGCGACAAACCAGTGATCAGAGCTGATCTGTTATAGTATGAATATAATGATAAAGGTAGTAGCCCTGACTTGCTTATTGTGAGAACCATATGTTAAGTGCAATGGGCCTTTAAGTGTGGATTGCTTTTACCCTGTTTTAAAGGCTGTTAAATGGTATTTTGTTACATTAAATCTCAGAAATTACTATTACTATCGCAAGAAAGGATTTTGCTTTTGTTTACATCCTCAGACAAATGTTTGGGGTAGAAGATTACGTAAATCCTGTTCGGTCTCTTAGGAGAAATTGTCTATTGTTTTGACAACTGTAATTTTGTAAATACTTGCCATTTTATTACAAGGGAGTTCCCTCATTGAAAATCATGTGTTCAATAGAGTAGCATTGTTTTGGCTATGGCGACAAGCCAATCATTAAGACTATAGGCCTGATTGGTAAAGTTATGTCAGATGCCAGCATTCTAATATGAGAACCTATGACAAAGACAGTTGGGCTGACGTAATTAATATAAAAAGCAAAGGGTGTATTGGTATTATTACACTATGTACACACTATGCACAAATCTATTCCAAGATGTCTGTCTGCTGCTATGATACATTTTTCACTTTTTATTTTATTGCAAGCATATACCTGCCAGATTTAGGCAGCAGCATTTTGCGATTTTTCTTATTTAATTATTTTAATTTATTTTCTGTGTGGTTGTTGAGTTTACATATGGATTTCATTGTGGATATGTGTGTGGGTGAATACAATGAGTCAGCGGGTGGATGAATGGTGCATGTTTGTAAAGATGACTGACAGGGTGCATGTATGATGATTAATTGAAAGGCTCAACTCAACAGTGACTGAAGAGACACTTTCAGATCTAAGCCAGATCTGTTCATTGACAATGCGTGTTTTTCAAAAAAACATTTTGACTGATTAAAAAACACAATCGGGAAACAACAACGTTAGCACCTAGTGAGTATCTCTTTCATACTCTGCATACTTTATTCTCTCAGTCAAAAGGACGGTTTGTAAAGGAACCACCAAGTATTGGTAAATGTTTACAACGAATTAAATCTAAAAAAAATCTTTCGCCGTGCAGGTGTGATCATATTTGATATATTTTGTTCAGAATAGTTTCATTCCGGAGGCCTCTTCAACGGGCTAGTAAAGGCATGCTCATAAAGCTCAGGTAAAATGTAACATTTATTTAAGGTATAACTAAAGATCATTTGACTGAATGCATCATCCGTGATAATTCATTGATAAATACTTATTTAAACATTGATGGGTTTAATACATAAATAGCAGGATAAGGGAAAGTAACCTATTAAAGAAATATACGCACTCCTTGATTTAAGTCTTATTGCAGAACACGAATGATTTTTTTTTCATTCTTTTATACAGAGTAAATGATTAACTGTATTTACGTACACATATACTGTACACAACAAAGGCTGCAATTCAGCTGTGAATGTAAAATGAAGATATGAGAGAGCTGTAACATCCCTTCCTGTGGTGTCCTGTCCTGTGATGTCACCTCCTGTGAGGTCACTCCTTGTGCACGTGTAAATCACAAATAGATTTTCTGCACACTCGAGCAACAGAGATGCACATAACATTTTGTGAATCCCTCTTAAATGTAAACAGACAAAAAAAAACAATACAATTCCCTTATCACATAAGAAACACCCTAACACAGTATTACAGATACAAGCACACACGTACACAAGTACAACGTTGTTTTGCAAAGCGGTTTCTTATAGAGTGTGTCCTAAATTTTGAGATCGTCTGTTTTCAGATTAAAAAAAAAACATAGTCAATTCTCCCCCAAACGTTTTTTATTGAGACACTCATCTTTCAGCAGGTTAATTAAATATGCTCGGTGTCTTCTTGCAAAGAACTACAAGAGGCTTTTCATTTAAACTGTGCATTAATCATGCAAATGCGGAGGGTTTCTAGTTCATACAGGTAGCACAAGAGGTGTAAGCTCAATAAGAAAGTACGGTAATTGATGAGACCACCGCCCACTTCCTGCAGT